>NW_025391795.1:0-3912 GCF_016433145.1 Gracilinanus agilis | reverse complement strand
AGGAGTAAGGGCTAGACAACTGCAGTTTAAGTGATTTGCCCAGGCTCACACAGCTAGGAAGTGTCTGAGGCCACATTTGAACCCAGGTCCTCTCCAAGCCTGACTCTCAATCTACTGAGCCACCCAGCTTCTCCTAGTTCTTTCTTTCTTTCTTTTTTTTTTTTTTTAATTTCAATTCAATTCAACACATTTCAGTTTTTACAATTGTTATCTGGCAGTTTGTGCTTCCTATTTTCTCTCTCCCTCCCAGAGGGTGTTGCCATGTAACACATGTTTCCATATTGCTCGTGCCATAAAACAAGTCATATATCACACAAACAATAAAAACATCTCAGAAAGGTAATAAAGTGAAAGATGGCATGCTTTGATCTGCAATCAGCCTCCAACTGTTCCTTCTTTGGCTGTGGATAGCATTTTTCAACACGAGCCCTGTGGGGTTATCTTGGAGCCTTGCATTGCTGATAGTGGTTCAGTCCTTCATAGCTGATCATCATACAATGTTCAACTTAACTTTTCTAAAAGGTAGAATTGCACAGGAGATAAGACACTGGACTCAGAGTCACGAGGACTGGATTCAAATTCGATCCCAGACACTAGCTGTTCAATGCTAGTAAATTCTCTTTGCCTCAGTTTCCTTATCTGAGCCTGAAGTCAAAAAGACTTGAGTTCAGATTCAACCTCTGACACTAGCTGTGTGACCTTGGACGAGTCAACTGAATTGCTATTTGCTTCCATTTCCTCTACCGTAAAATGGGAATAACAATAGTGCCCACTTTGTAGGCTTACTGTGAGAATCAAAAGAGATAATATTTGTAAATTGCTTAGAGCAGTCCCTGGCACATAGTAGGTACTTATGCTTTCTTCCTTCTTTCCTTCCTTTCTTCCTTTCTTCTTTTCTTTCTTCCTTCTCTCATTCCTTTTCCCTTCTTTTCTTCCTTCCTTGATTCCCTCATTCCCTAGCCACTGAGCCACCAACTTGCTACCTCTCTGCCCCCATATATCTTTAACAAAGAAGTTATCTAGCCCTTGCTTAAAGATCTCCAGGAAGGGGCACCCATCACTTCCAAAAGTAACCTTTGCCCCTCTGGGATGGCTTCTACTTCTGTATGTTTCCATTACATTTGGGGGAATTTTTTTCCCCTTAGATCAATTTCCTTCTTTGCACCCTCCGTCCATTGTCTTTTTGGGATCAATCAGAACAAGTCTAATCCAACTTCCATGTAATGGCTCTTCAAACATTTGGAAAGAGAGCTATTAAGAATCCCCTCCTCGGGGGCAGCTGGGTCGCTCAATGGATAGAGAGCCAGGCCTACAGATGGGAGGTCCTGGGTTCAAAGCTGGCCTCAGACATTTCCTAGCTGTGTGACCCTGGGCAAGTCACTTGATCCCCAATTTATAGCCCATACCCCTCTTTTGCCTCAGAATCAAGTTTATTTGCTAAGAAAACTCAAAAAGGAGTCATAAAGAGTTGGACATCACTAGAATGACTGACCCACAACCAATGAGACTAGGTGGCTCAGTGGATAGAGCACTGGGCCTGGAGTCAGAAAACATGTTAAGCTATGAAAAGTATTTGGTAAACCTGAAAACACTGTGAAATGTCAGCTGTTACTAGTATTGGTTGGACAGCTAGGTGGTGCAATAGATAGAGTGCCAGGCCTGCAGTCAGAAAGACTCATCAACCTGAGTCCAAATCCAGCCTTAGACACTCACTAGCTGTAGGACCTTGGGCAAGTCACTTAACCTTCTTTGTCTCAGTTTCCTCATCTGTAAAATAATTTGGAGAAGGAAATGGCAAACCACTGCAGGATCATGAACATGGCTGAATCACAACTCTTGCTGGTAGGCAGAAGCTATGCAAGGCATCAAGATTCTCAAGTTAGAAGTTTTAAAGACTATAACAATAATGTAAAAGAAAACTCAAGCCCAAGAACTTTTTAAAAATTGCTGCTAGAAGGGACAGCTGGGTGGCTCAGTGGATTGAGAGCCAGGCCTAGAGATAGGAGGTCCTTACTGGCCTCAGACACTTCCTAGCTGTGTGACCCTGGGCAAGTCACTTGACCCCTATTGCGCACCCTTACTGCTATTCTGCCTTGGAACCAATACATAGTATTGATTCCAAGATGGAAATAAAGGTTTAAAAAAAAACTGTTGCTAGGGGCAGCTAGGTAGCACAGGGGATAAAGAGCCAGGCCTGGAGTTGGGAGGATCTGGGTTCTAATCTAGCCTCAGACACTTCCTAGCTGTGTGATCTTGGGCAAGTCACTTCACTTCAGTTGCCTAGCCCATACCACTCTTAGAATCTGGACTTAGTTTCAGTTCTAAGGTAGAAGATAAGGGTTGTGTGTTTTTTTCCTTGCTCCCAGCCTGTTTTGTCCTCCTTTTCTTATTTCTCTCCCATTGGTCCTTGCCAATGGAGAGGAGATAACAAGAGCAGATCCTTTGGAGCCCTGCCAAGCACATCACAAGGGCCCAGTGAAAGTGCCTCCTGGCCCTCCAAGAACTCCTTATTAATCTCCCTCTGCTCAGCCAAGACAACCCCCTTCCTCTCCTCCACCGTCTCCCCAGGACTTGCCCCCACATTCAGGCCAAGCCAGACACCAGAAAAATTTACTCCTGGATAATGAATTACTAAAAGGGCCTGAGATGACGACTTGGACCTCTTTCTGCCAGCTCCCAGAGGCAAACAGGGATCGGTTTATGCCCTTTGGACCTCAGGTGGCTTTTGCAACTTGGTGAAAGAATTTCCTAAACAATATAAGAGGGATTTTGGAAACTAAGGGAAGAATTGGCCGCCCTAATCAGTTGCTATAATCCCCCCTGGGAAGGTCTAAATCAGTTCTTTTACCATGTAGTCTATTAGTCAATCAAAGTGCATTTATTAGATGCCTACTGTATGCCAGGTATTATGCCGAAAGCTGGAAATACAAGCACGAAGAATAAAAAAATTGGTCAAATGAAGTCAGGCAAAGACTCATGGAAGAGGCATGATGGCCAAACATGAATCCCAGACAAGGTTCTTGTTGATCATTTGTTTCAGTTGTGGCCAACTCTTCATGACCTCATTTCGAGTTTTCTTGGCAAAGACAGGGTAGTGGTGTGCCATTTATTCCAGCTCATTTGACAAACGAGGAAACTGAGGCCAGCAGGGTTAAGTGACTGGCCCAAGGTCAAACAGCTAAGAAGGGTCTAAGGCTAGAAATGAACCCAGGACCTCCCACGCATCTCTAGAAACCACCCAACTGCCCTCCACCCTCCACACTCTGGGGCAGGCACTCACCTGCAAAGGAATCGTGTAATCGGCCGTGTCCAACACCCTTGTCTTGCCGTTCCCATTCTTCACCTCTGCTATGCCTTTCACTTTGGTTTGCACGGAGCTGATGAGGGGTTCTTTCCGTTGATACAGCTTGTCACTCAACAAGCCCACGCTACATGGGGCGAGAAGAAAAGGCTCCGGTGCTTGCTTTTCAAGCCTCTGAACTCACTGTCCTAACTCACCCCTGATTAGATGCAGCCCTGCCTCTGAAAAGAGAGCTGGGGGGGAGGGGGGAACAAGAGAGAGAAAGGAAGATCCCAGGCTAGAGAAGGAGAATCGGATCCTCTTTTATTTTTTAGTTGTCGGTCAACTGTTTTTCAGGCGTTTTGTGGCCAAGATCCCAGAGTGGTTTTGCTCTTTTCCTCTTGAGCTCATTTTATAGATGAGGAAACTGAGTCAAACAGGGTTAAGTGACTTGTCCACATAACTAGTAACTATCTGAGGTCAGATTTGAACTCAGGGCTTTCTGAATCCAGGCCCACTGCCTCTATCCACTGGGCTACCTAGTTACCAATCTTTCAAATACCCAACCTAAATAATAATTCTGCTCAAAAATGTTGGTTAGGCTCCCTTTTGCCCACTGAACTAAGTCGAAA
>NW_025391794.1:0-7160 GCF_016433145.1 Gracilinanus agilis | reverse complement strand
AGATTTTAAATATTAAAAGGGAACTTTGGGTTCACTTAATGCAAATTATAGGCAAAATGCATCCCAAGTGTAACAGAGAAAAACATTTTCAGACACACCAATTTTAATATTTATCAGGTTATACATGGATCCCTTAGTGATAGCCTCTTTCCATATTCTTGCCTGAGGTCAGTAGAAACAATAGCTTCTTAAGGAGGTAGATTCCTACTTGTTGCTTCAAAGACCATATATCAAACAGCTCATCATCTTCTGTCCTGGAGAATAGCATGAGATGTCAACAATAAGATTATATTTAGTCTTCCAAACACAATCTTGGGTCTTCTGAATGCTTATTTTGACCACCATTTTCCTCAGATATGTATTGATTTTTGGTTGATCTGAGACTTCTAATCATTATTCATGATTATTCTTATCTATTTCATTCTACTTTCTCTCATTTTTCTTTTTTAATTCCTATCAATTTTCTCCTCAATATCTTCAATGCTTGCTGATCTGATTGTTTCCTTTGGATTTCATTACTTTCTAGAATACAACTTGAAAGGCAGACAGAGTTGATTTTCCAGGATAGGGGGAACCAGAAGCAAAATTGCACACAGAGGAGTGCTGGCTAACACCTCTACCCCCTATTGTGCTAGATTCTGCAATTGGGCATAGGCTAAATTCAAGATCTTGGGAAGGGGTCTACACCAGCAAAAGATCACCTCAGATCCACCCATAAAGTCCCAGGCCCTGTCACTAGCCCACAGTAAGGCCTGGAAGTCCATAGCACTGGGCCCTTTCAAACCTTCCCTGCTGTAGTACAAACTTAGCTCCAGGGTAAAATAGGTCACAGTACCAAACCCAACAATCCAGCAGCAAAGGAGACACATTCAGCAAGCAGTTTTCAGAATTTCCAGTTTATAGACCAAAAAAAAAAAAAAAAAAAAAAAAGAGGCTGGGAAAATGAGCAAACAACAACAACAAACATGTAATACTCAACAATTTCTTTGAGGACAAATAGCAAAGAATAGAACCAATAGGAGAATGTGAGATCCAAACAACAGCATTAAAACTTCAAAAAAAATTGGGGATTAGTCTCAAGTTCTAGAAGAACTAAAAAAGGAATTCAAAAATCAAATAAGACAGGTTGAAGAAAAATAGAAAAATGAAATGAAAGTAATGCAAAAAGAAAATAACTTAAAAAGCAAAGTTAGCTGGAAAAGGAGGCACAAAAATCCAATTAAGAAAATAATTTAAAAAAAACAAATAGAATTGACCTACTGGTAAAAGGCAAAAAAAAAAAATACATTGAAGAAAAGAGTGCCATGAAAAGTAGGATGGTCTGAATGGAAAAGGAGGACCAAAGGTCATGGAAGAAATTCAGTTTTTAAAAATTAGAATTGGGCAAATAGAAGCTAATGACTTTGCAAGACATCAAGAAACAATAAGACAAAATAAAAAGAATGGATTTCATTACTTTTTCATCTCTAATTTAGAAAATTCACAACCTTAACTGCACATTTTACCTGATTTTGGAATCTTTGGCTACAAAACCTGGGCTAAATATCTTATTATCTCTTCAATCTTATCTCTAGAGTTTTGCTGCATCTAATAGTATCATTCTACACCTATACTATAGAATAGTTTTTGGTATACTATTAGCATGTACTCTGAATTAATAACACTTATAAATGAAAATAGATTTTATAACCTAATATTTTCAGAAGGAACCAATCAACCAACAAGTATTTATAGAGTATAAGTATGTGCTTATCTCATTAAGGGGAAAAAATAAGCACCTATAAGTCATCGACTATGCTCTAAAGTCACTTAAATCTATTTGAGGATATAAATCTAACACATTTGGCAATTAGATGATAATATTAAAAAGTTTATAAACAAGTGCTGAGTTGGAGAAAGACATTATATAAGTTTATAGTAAATAAATATGATAATAATTGGTCAGAGAAGACTTCATGAAGGAAAAAAAGCACTTGTGTAGGTCATTAAGGATGCAAAAGATTTGCATATTGAAATAATTTTACTTTGATATATAAAGATAAATACTACAGATGACTGTATACTTGCATACACAGAGTGGTCTGTAACTGAAAGGACAGAAAGAAATTGCTTTAAAAGTCAGCTGGTTCCAGTTTTCAACATTAGAGCAAAATTGTCTTTGGCAAATTGATGGAGAATGATGCAGAGCACTTCAGAGAGGGCCTGATGGATAGTATGTCCAGGGGAACTAGATTAACATAATTTGAGCACTGAAATGCATGACTAAATACTGAAGTAGAAGCCAGTCATACAGACTGGTCAGTAATCCAGTGCACCAGGGTTCTAGAGTGGCTGGACCTCTTTCTTTGCATCAATATCTATGTATGGAGCTAGACTCTGAGGCACAGGGAATTTTCTAAATCCCATTGCCTTCAAGAAAAAAAAGAATTCTTAACTTCTCAGTCTAGCATTAAAGACACCCCTGCTTCAACCTTTTTTCTAACCTCATACATCAATGAGTTTATCGATCTACAAACACTTAGCTCTTCCTCTACTTCTCTGGCTAAGACAGAGACTTTACTTTTCCATGGACACATCCTATATTTATCTCCTTTACCCTTTTGTTCAAGCCCAGACTAAAATTGCCTATGCTCCCCTCTCCGTCTATCTAAATCTTATTTGAATTAGACATATTGACATGGCTTTGGGGGCCATGTCAAATTCCAATTGCACCCCAGTGAATGTCCTCTTTTATGGTTAAGATTTTTTTGTTTGCCTTTCCCTAGGATCTTCTTCTGTAGCATTTTTTTTTTTTTGCCAAGGCACATGTTAGTTCAGTTCAGTTCAATTTGACTCAATCCAATTAATTAACAAATTTATTAATTTGTAGGCATGGTGCTAGACAACGGGTTTTAAAATCATACACAAAGCAGTTCCTGCCATTAAAGGGCTTACATTTAGTAAAAAAATCCTCTTTGAAAAACATTATTCAAGGCAATAAGGATACAAGGAGAAATGGAAAACAGTTTCTGCTCTCAAGGAGCTTACATTCTATTGGTTGTCTTCCCCATGATTATTTTTAAATATGCATTTATTTGTTTGTTACTTCAAAATTCCCAGGTATTTTCCTCCTTCCCTCTCTTTCCTGCACTAGAGAAGGCATCATTTAACAAAAAGATATATGTCTACATAAAACTATGTCTTGCTTGTTTCTATTTATCAGATCTTTCTCTGGAGGTGGTTATATATGAATCATTCTTTGAACAGTATTTCTGTTGCTGTACATAATGTTCTCTTGGTTTACTCATTTCATTCTTCATAATTTCATGAAGGTCTGTCCATGGTTTTTCTAAAATTAACCTGCTCATCATGTCTTGCAGTGCAGTAATATTTCATCACAATTATGTGCCACAACTTATATAGCCATATGTGTCAATCTAAAATATAAAGTTTTTGAGGCAGTTAGGTATCTCCATGCATAGAGAATTAAGTCTGGAGGTGAGATGTCCCAGGTTCAGATCTTGCCTCAGACACCTTCAAGCTGTGTGACCTTGAATGAGTCATTTAATCTCAGTTGTGTAGTCCTTATTGTTCTTCTGTCTTATAGCTAATATTTAGTATCAATTTTAAGAAAAAAGGTATGGGTTTGAAAAAATTTTTAATATATAAGCTCTTTGAGAGCAAGGATCATAGTGTTTTGCATGTCCTAGAGTGACATAAAGAGTGCTTTATAATTTCTCAGGTGCTCAACAAGTAAAAAGTAATTGGTTGAAAACTCTTTCCTTTGTTATTGTGTTGTTTCATTTCTTCTCAATGTGATCTGTGACTTTATAGGCAATTATTAGACACCCCATAAAAATGAAATTCTTGAATTGTATGATCAGTCCTACATTGCTAGAGATGGAAAAGACCTTGAAAGAATCCAATCCATGTTCTTATCTTAAAGCTAAAGAAACTGAAGATCAAGATCAGAAAGACAATTAGGTAATAATTAATCCAAGTCCAAAATTGATATCAACTGACTCCCACAATCTAGTGCTCTCCTCTATATCATATCCTCTGATTCCATTGATTATATTTTCTCTTTTATTTGTTTCTTTCCATCCAGGCCAGTCTTGAGAACTATCATAAGTCTCATGAGAGATGTCTCTCCATCCTGGCTTTATCTCCTCAGCCTTTGGTCTGTGCTTTAGGCCTTTCAATCTTTTTTGGACTGTGCCCACTTTCCTCAAGAGCTACTTTGACAAAAGACTAGTAAACTAATCTGAAAAATTTGTTTCTTCCAAGGCATGAATAGTTGATAATGACTTAAAATATGATACTTTTCAGATAACTTAGTTTAAGTAATTTATTATGCTCATAATTTTAAACAATAACAAAGTCAAATAAACATATTTATAACCATTTCTACTGGGAAAAAACTATTTGAATGTCATTCATAAAAGCTTATTAATTATTCACTATCACTTTCTCTTATCTACCTACTAGATTTGGAGCTCAAAAGGAACTTAGAAATTCTTTATTCTAATCTCCTCATTTTATAGATGAGAAAAATGAGGCAAGAAAAAACCAAAGTGACTTTCCTAAGGTCTCAGGTAGAATTTAGCAGAGACAGGATGTGAACTCAAGCCCTTTGACCCTGAAGCTAGGGTATTTTCAATTGCATTATGCTTACCCTTTCCTTTTTTTCCTTTTTTCAAATAACCTCCATTTTATATAAAAATATTCATTTTTAATCTTTTATCCTCATAATGTTGCATCCATAACAAAAAATCATTTTTATAATTAATATGAGCCTATAAGGATCAACTCCAAAATAATTAAATAGCTAATATTGTTAATGACATCGAGTAGGCAAAGAGCTTAAGAAGGGTGCTTCATTTCAAGAGTAGGATCCTAAGAATAACAGGGAAATCTGGGAATAAATGATAGCAAATCATTCTGTTTTTAGAACTAAACTCTCCATCTCCCTGAAGACTTTTTCCCCCTTCGTTAATGGATTAACTCTAATAGTCCCACCATAATGTAATAGCAACAAACTTGTTGGGTGGTAAATGCCCAACTCTTTTTGCTAAAGACACTAGGGGAAGGAAATCATGTTCTAAAAAGGAGCCGGCAGTTACACTTGCTAGGCTAAGAATTACAAGGGCTATCAGTCCTCATGCTTCAGGGCAGAAGCTGGTCACCAGCTGAGCTCAGAAAGAGATTTCACTATACCCCCCTGTGCTGATACTGCACAATTAGGTGCATTTCAGCGGAGGGCTCTTGTCTTTTTTCCCAAAACCATTTCACAGTGGCTATTCTCAAAGGCAAGATACTAGACTAGATAGGCCAATGGTCTGGTACTACTGGGGCAATTTCTTTATACTGATGGGTTCGAATAACCTTGCTGGGAGATAAATGTGACTCAAAGAGGGTTTTAAGATAAATTATCCAAAATGCTGAGCACAAAAGTCCTTTCTTTAGTTCATTTTTGGCAGAAACAGAACCAGAATAAATAAAAGCATCTCTGTGGTTTCTTTTTTCTTTTTTCTTTTTATTGCCTACTCTAACACTTATGGAAGAACAAGTAATTTCTAATCCCCCCAAACCTTAACAAAGCATAGTTATATTCTTCTTTGTTTCATCATTTTACCTAGGCTTCAGATCTCCCAGCCTACTCTAGGGAAATCTTCCTGGGTAATATATATCTCTGAATAACTGCTGATAAACATGATTATACATACACACAGACAAATATACATATATAAAATGCATATATCCGTATATAATGGATAATGTGCAAAGTCTAGTGTCAAGAAGTCTTAGGTTCAGACCTTACCTAATATATATTTACTAGCTATGGCAACTTGGACAATTTATTTAACCTCAACTCTCAGCTTTTTTATTTGTAAGGTAATATCTCCAGCAGTTATCTAACAAGGGCTATAAGGGCCAAATGAGAGAGAGAGAGAGAGACAGAGAGAGAGAGAGAAAGAGAGAGAGAGAGAGAGAGAGAGAGAGAGTGTGTGTGTGTATGTTGTTGCTATTCCCTGTCTTATTTACTAAATCATGGCTTGCATAAATGCTAGTCATTAATTCTTTTAGTCTAAGTATAATGTAAGTAAATCAATGTATGCTAGTTCATGGTGTTTTAAGATCCTTGAGCAATTCATGCTTTTTGAATGTAAAATGTTCACTATCAACACAATAAAAAAACAAAAACAAAAACCCAAACCCAAGCTATTGACTTAGATAAATGTATTGATAGCAAGCTCATAATATTTGCAAATTACCAAGAGGGTAAGATAGCTTCCTTGCTGAATGACAGATTCAGGTTCCAAACACATCTTGACAATGGGCTAAATCTAATTAATTGAAATTTAATGAGATATGTATATAGACTTGAGTTCCTATTTCATTGTACTTTTGTTCAATCAATTTTGCAAATACATCACAGGAGGACTGTGACTTGGCATCAGTTCATTTGAAACAAATCTTGGGGATTTAGTAGACTGAAAACTCAATATGTATCAACTGTATGATAGTCAAGAAAGCATTTACCCTTGTCAGTTGGCATGAAGAGAGGCATCATGCCCAGGGATATGGCAAACTTAGTTTGCTCATCTTCTTTCCTACTCAGCTCACATTGGGAATCATATGATCAGGTTTGGGCACTGCACAGTGGTTATCAGCTAAAGAATATTTTAAGGAAGCCATCCACCATGATGAAGGCCCCTGAGATCATGCATGATATAGGGCCATGTTGGTGAACCCATGGCACATAGGCTGAAAGGGGCTGCTCCCCTTTCCCTCTCTCTCACAACTGAAGACATTTCTCCCATCACCCACCCCTCTGCCTAGCAGCTCAATGGGAGTGCTTCCTCCCTCTCCTGTCTGGGGTAAGGTAAGGGGCTCATATGGAGTATGAGGGCTTCAGTTTGGCCACTCAATCACTAAAAGGTTTGGCATCACTACTATAGGGGAACTGGTGGGGATATGTAACCTGAAGAACAAAAGACCTAGATGAAACATGGTGTCTGTATTCAGGTGAAGGGCTGTCTATCCTATGGAAGAGAGATTAGCTTTGGTTTATCTCCAGAGGGAAGAATTATGAGTAATGTGTAGAATTTTCTAAGAAGCAGGAAGGAAGAAAGAAAGAAGGAAAGGAAAAAAGGAAGAAAGAAAGAAAAGAATAAAGG
>NW_025391793.1:0-5971 GCF_016433145.1 Gracilinanus agilis | reverse complement strand
TATATAATATATATATAAAATTTTTTTCAATAGGAACACATTTTCAATTTTTTAATAGAGGCTGGTGGGAGAATCTGATTCAGTATATGGATATCCGCCTTACAGGCGGCCTGCTTGGCAAAATGCAGGCTTTCCATACATCGAGGGTTGCCCACACGTGGATTTCCTCATTGGTTTTCTCATGATAGATGGAGAGTCCATGACCGAGGGGCACCCCTCGTTGGTTTGACACGGGGCTCCTGCACACTGGCTTTCCCTCAATCGTTAAGCTTAAGTAAAACGAAGCCGGTGCTGCCACCGAAATGCCAATACGTTCTTTCCGTCGGCACCATTACGCTGCTTGTCACTTCGTTTGGCCCCGACCTCCACCCATTTCCTTAACTTGATGTACAAGAAAAATGAACCGTAATAAAGATTCTTTCGCAATTATTGATTTTCATCGGAACGCTCCCTAAACAGCCTCTGGAATGTAAATGCAACGAGGCTCCTTTATTCTCTGGCCAAACCTTTAAAACGTCTCTTTAGGACTAAAAAAGCACATTTTTTAAAAATTCAAAACATTCTGAAGCACGGTATATTGCTCCGAGGAGGTGGCTGTGTTTCGGGGCGGTCTTTGGGGTTCCTTCTATTTCTTGGTCTCGGGACTGATTCAAAAGCCACTTCTTTCCTCCTGTGGAGAAAGCCGTCTCTACTCAGAAGCATGGTTTGCAGTTAGGAGGGGCCGCGGTAACCGTCTGCTGGAATCCATATCTCGAGAGCATCCCTAGGAGGGGGGATGGACGTACCCCCTTCTAGGACCAATCGCCGCATTTCGAGGTGGTCCAGCTGCTGAGGAGTCCTTCTTTCCATTGGCCTGAAGTTCGCTTCCCTGAAACTTTTGCTCCTTAGTTGTCATCTGAGGAGTTCGGGGCTGAGGAATTTGGTTGTGCTACCAACTAGCACAGGATTCGGGAGGATTGACTCATCTTCCTGAGGACTCAGTTTCCTCATTTGTGAAAAGAGCAGCTTGGATGGGATAAATCCTAAGGCTCATTCAAGCATTGGCATTCTACGTTTTTTAATGATATCACAGACTAGGGTGGAGGGTAAAACCCACTGTTGGTCAAAACCCATTTACACGGGGGCAATTTTCCATGGAGGCCGATGGCTCCCGATCTTTGGCGTCCCCGAACCCTTTGGATTTCTGTAAGCCTTCCTGTCCCCCATTTAGCCTGAAAGAAAACCAATTCTAGGGCGGACTGTGCACGTGAATGTAAGAAATCCAGTAAAGCTAAGGCTTCATTTCAGTAGGACGATGTAGTTACTCCTTCTCTCGAGACGTCTCTTGGACTGCCAGGGGATGGCTGGGCAGGCCTGGAGGAGGTTTTATTGCCGGGTCGTCCCCACGTCCCCCTGCTTCCTCTCACTAGAGTGCAGACTCTGAAGGCAAGAAAACACTTTGGCTTCCCCTTTATGGCCGCGGTGCTGAGCACGGGGCACCGGGAAGGCGCTTAACAAATGCTTTGGTGTGGGAGGGAGACCATCTGCCTGTGTTGGGCGCCATCGAGCTGCCTCCTCATGGCCTCGGCCCCATCTAAGGGCGGCATCCAAATCGACGGCGATCCCGTCCGTAGCTGAGAGCTCTTTGTGTGGTCGGGCCGCTGCCTGGGCTCTTGGAGGAGGCTCCGACCAGGACTGGTCAGGGCTCTCCTCTCAGAAGGCTGCCAGGGATGCTTGCGCCGGGCCGGATGGCACCCCCAGAGCCTTTTCTCAGCCTCATTGTGGAGTCAGTAGAGTTCGGGCCTGCGCGCTGCACCCGCCTCTTCCAGCTCAATTCAGTAAAGTTCTAGGAAGAGTCAGTGGCTCCTTCCCCGGCTGCAGCGACTCCGTCAGGCTGCTAGAGGTCTCCAAGGGTGACCTGCCCAGCCCCGGCGGGCACGGCTTGGCTCATCGGTTATCTTCAGGAAACTGCGGCTTCCTTTCTGCGAGCTTCTTGGGGATCTGCCCGTGGGGAGAGGCAGTCGGCTCTGTCGGCCGCCCTCATGGAGCTCACGGTAAGTTGGGGGACGGAGCATTGCCCTCGTGCTCTTACCCAAATCTGAATCGGTGCCCCCGATTTTGGCGCCTCTGGTCAGGCTGGTGCCAGCTCGGGTATGACAGGAGGGCAGCTCTGGTTCTGTCCTCCGAGGCCAGACGGAACAAACCGAATTTCCTCCAGCATCGCAGTCTTCACACAGTCTCTTCTGCCCTCGCTTAAACACCTCCAGTCCCTTCGGCCGATTCTTGCGTGGCACGAACTCGAGACCCTTCGCCCTCCTGGTTGCCCTCGTTTGGCCACCGCAGAGATCACGGCAGCTTTCTGGGTGCCCTCTTAGCCGCCCCCAGAGGGCACGATCCCTCCAGCCTCCCGGAGAGTGAACAGGAGGCCTTCTGGGAACGCAGTGCTGCCTCGTCTCGAAGGAATGACGATGATGGCGAGACTCCTGCACCGCGTGGCGGGCCTCTCGCAGATGCCTCTGCTTGCCTTTGCCTTTGGGCAGTGATGCGTCGTCCCTGCAGGGCTTTAGCCACAACCTGTGAAGCGGACACGAGGCCGGCCTTGGCTCCCTCCCCTGGAGGCCGGGCGGCTTCCTCTTAGGGCTGGGCCTCTGTGGGGGCTCTGGGACTGGCCGGGGGCTGCAGCCGGGGCTTGGTACGCAGGTTCTGTCCGTGAGCAGCGGTTAGCGACGCCACCAGAGGCGGTAAAACTATTCTAGAGGACATGCTCAGGCCCTGCCCGTGGCTCCTTGTCACTGGGGACGGCTCTGCTCCGCTGGGGACATCCATCATGCCTGCAGTGGGCCTCTCGTAGGGCTGAGGGCTCCCTCTCGGACCTGGGGGAGGCGCGCCTCGCTCCGGGCAGTTGGGCCACTCTTGGCCGGATGGATTCCATTTAGCTCATGAAGGGGGACCAGCAGGGAACGACGGGAAGGGCTCTGGAGCTGCAGTCGGGCTCCGCTATTTATTATCGGGGGGCTCCCTAGAAAGCAGGAAGAGCCGAGTTCGAGCCTCGCCTGATACCTCTTGGCCGCGTGCTCCTGGAGAGGCTCTGCATGTCTTAGTGCCCCGAGTCCTGATTAGGAGCTGCGAGGTTTGGGATTCCACGAGGGTCCCTCTGGTGGGGGCGTGGGGAGCCGGCCCAGGCCCGGAGCTGGTCCTCAGTCATCCCAGCCCTGCCCTCCTGTCATTCCCGAGCTGGCGCCAGCCTGACCAGAGGGGACGCCAGGAGAGGCCAGTAAGAAGATTTGGGCCGATGACCTTTATGGAATCCGACGTCTTCTGAGCTTCTTCTGGTCAGACCCGGGAAGAGAGGGCCGGCGGAGGCCGGCGGAGGCCAGTGGAGGCCAGGGCAGAACTCGACATGACAGAGGCTCTTCCCCTGTGATGCCCATCACTGAGCCCAGGCTAGGTCCGGAGCTGGGACCGTGGGGGCAAACCTTGGATGGAACGGGCTCCTCGCGTGTCTGGCCATTAGGACGGGGGAGCCACTAAGGAAGGCTTTCCAAAGGTGCCAAGTAGCCCTTGCCCTGTAATGGGGAGTCCTGGGGAGTGGCCCGGCTCACTGCCAGCCTAAGAGATATCAGAGGAGAAATTTGAACCCGGGACTCCCTTACTCCAATGCCATCGATCCATCGCAGCTCAACTGTTTAATCTTTAAAAACGCCACATGATAAACTGTCTGTGCCTTCCTAGAACCTTTGGTTTTAGTGAAATGAGAAATTCGTGGACTCGACGTATTGTGTGCCCATTCATCGACACGGACACGTGTGCACATGTATGTCTACACGCATGTATGTAAGCAACTGAGGCAAACAGGGCGAAGTCCAGGGTCACGAGCTAGTCGGTGTCTGATGTCAGGAAAGTGAGTGTCACTGACCGCCAGCTGGGCACTCGGTCCGCAGGGCTCCCTCGCTGCCCAAGGGCTGATGCCAGCTGTTGTTCTTGCCCTCATTGCTGTGCCGGTACGTTGCCTCCGTGTGGGGGTGAGCAGGGGAGCCCCGTGCTTCAGACGTGCCTCTCCCCTGTTCCGGCCCCTCAGGAAACCCTCTGAGACTCCCACTGGCAGAGCGGGTGGCGACGGGCAATGGGAGAAGGTTGCTGCCTGGGAAGTCCCAGACCAGAGAAACCCGGGTCTGGTCTGGTCCAAAAGGCTTTACGCAGACAAACCTGTTTATCGAACGATTTCATCCCGCAACTCCGAGGATGAAGGCTACGAGCAACATCACCGCCCTCTCTAGAAAAGGAAACCGAGGCTCTGCCTTGTCCACGGAGGCGCCTGGACTTCCAAGGCTGCGCCTGCTCAGAAGAGGGCCTGGCAGGGGTTACCAGGCTGGAGAGGGTGCCCAGCGGTGGCTGTGCCACGTGCTGGGCATCGGAGGGCCAGCCTGACTCTCTGCAGTGATGCCCCTCAGACAGAGCCTCAGAGGACGGGCATTTCTTTCATGGCTGCTCTTGAAGGCCATCTCCGGTCCCAACTGCCTGGGGAGAGGGTGGCCACCTCGGTGAAGCCGAAGCTTCTGAAAAGAGGGGAGCCTCCTAGCTCACCTCCTACGTCCACCCTCCCTGGGGAGCTGCCACGGGCCCTGGGCGGCTCAGGCTCAGTTGGGTGGTGAAGTGAGGGGGGAACCCCTTTGACTGGGGTCTTCAGGTCTGACTCTCTGATCTGCCCCCCACGAGGTCTTGGCCCCGCCGCTCTGCACATCACCGTGAGGGCTTGCCCCCAGCTGCTGGGGTCTCTCCTCATTTTCTCTCCAGTGGTGGTGGGCAGGAGATGACTCTGGAAATGAGGCTGGGGAGCAACGGTGTGCTCTGGGGGGTGGCTGGCTGGGGAGATGAGCGCCCTTGAAAGACCCGCCTCTGTCTCCAAAGGAAGTGCATTCCTGGCTAGAGTTTCCTAGACTAAAGGGGAGGCGTAGAGCCCCCCCCCCCCCCCCCCCCCATAAAAAAGGAACCAACCAAACAAGTCGTAGGCGCACATTTGAAATAATCTGACCCAACAGGAGTCTCCGAGGAACAGATTCTCAATCTCGGAATTTCGAAACCGCTAATAAATAATTTGCTCTAGCTGCGGGCACCATTGGCACGTGATTTATTATGGAACCAGGAGAACATTTAAATTGCTTATTTACAGCATTAAAATCAACAAGAGTTTGGGTGTTTTTGCCAGGCTGAGTACATATGTCGTGGCAGGCCTTTTCTCCTCCTTTCCCGTCTCCCCATCTCTCTCCCCTTAGCATTCCCTCCCCTCCGGGTCTGGCTCCTTCCCCAGCTGCAGTGACTCCATTAGGCTATTAGAGATCTCAAAGGGTGACATGCCCAGCCCCGGCGGGCACGGCTTGGCTCATTTTTTATCTTCAGGAATACCTGTGGCTTCCCTTCTGCAGGAACACTTGACTGCGAGCCTTCTTTGGGGTCTGCCAGTTAACTGGCCCTTAAAGGCCCCTGGCCTCTGCCGCTTGCCTGGTCACTCGGTGGACTGGCTTAGATCTCGGAGGGGGGCGATGGGCGCCACAGTGCCCGGCTAGTAAATGAAGCCCGTGGAAGGGCTGTTGGGCCCCAGGTGCTGAAGAAGCTTCAGGTAGGGAGGAAGTGAGCGGGACCTTGAATCTCTCAGTTGGCGTGGGGCTCTGGAGCTCATTACCCCACGGGGGGAGGCTCAGGTCCCATTAATTAGGCCCTATAATTAGCCATGTGAGCAGCTGAGGGTGGGCAGAAGTCATCAGGAGAGGGAGAGGCACAAGCAGTCAGAGCTGCACCTAGCCAGGGAGCTGTTTTGTTGAAGGAAATTTGTTGTCTGTGGGAAGAAAGAGGAGGAGGAAAAGGAGAGGGAAGAGGAGGAGGAGGAGGAAGATGGAGGGGGGAGGAGGAGAGGGAGGAAGAGGAGGAGGAGGAGAAGGATGAAGGGGAGGAGGAAGAGGAAAAGGAGAGGGAGGAAGAAGAGGATGAAGGGAGG
>NW_025391792.1:0-9332 GCF_016433145.1 Gracilinanus agilis | reverse complement strand
TTTCTCTGTCTCTCGTCTCTAGCTGTCTTTCTCCCTTTCCCCACTTCTCTCTCTCCTTCCCTCCTCCATCTGTCTGTCTCTCTTCTCCCCATCTCTGCTTACCTCTGTTTCTCTCTCCCTCTTCTTTACATCTTGTCTCTCTTCCTCTCATTCTGAAATGGTTTTTCTTTAAACCTAAGCTAGTATCAGCCTCTCCTTTCCCATCCCCAGCTGTGTGATTGTGTGTACATTTGCTGCCCTGAGGAACGAGGGGGACTGACTCTTTGGGTACAGAAATGCCTCAGCCTCTCAATCATGTGACAGGGCTCTGGATCTGTGCACATTCCATAGCCCAGCCCTGCTCCTAACTGGAAACAGACTCAATGGGGCTGACACATGTGGAAAGCCCAGCTTCTCCCTAGCCAGAGGATCCTGGCATCTGTTTGTGTGAAGTGCCTAGGAGATTGTTTTTAAAGGGATTTGAATGTCTCCCAAGACCGTATGCCTCTTATTCCAGGTCAATGCTATTTACAAACATCTTTGGAGTTCCCTTTCTCCTTCAGTTCATATTTTGGTTGGATTATATCTGGTTGTTTTTGAAGCTTAGGACACTGACTCTCAAATTCTCAAAGGACTGAGTGATTAGAGACTTAGTCTAGCTGACAGTGTTGTAGATGGATAAGATTCAGACATTTTTGCCCCTTTTCTAGGAAGGGTAAGGGAGCTTCAAGTCTGAGCCTTTGAAGGCCTGCCAAGGGAGCCCAGACTCCTAAGAAACTCCTGGTCAGTTCTACTGAAAGTGTGAAGAGCCACTCCAGAAAGATGGTCAAGAGGGACCTTCCTTCTGTGACTCATTCTAAAGGAAAAGAGTCCACTCTCTAGGTGTCTCTCAAACCTACAATAATTCTCTTTTGCCTAAAGAAAAACCATAGAATTGTAGAAGGTAACATACCTAACCTTTCTGGACCTCAGTTTCCTCTTTTGTAAAATGAAGAGATTTGACATAATCTCTAACATCCTTTCTAGTTCTGATTTTCTTTGATTGAATGCTAGAGAAGGGACCATGAGAGGTCCTTTATATTAAACTCCCATCAAATATAGGTTAAGTCCAAATATATTAGCGATAACCCATTAGATTCAGAGGTAGAAATATGCCTCATTATTATATACATGAATTTTTCTTATATCTTTATGGATATGCTTTATATCTTTATGCCTTATAAATTTAATATTATAGCTTCTATCTTTGATAACTTTATCTTTATAGCTTATATCTTTAATATATCTTAGATAACTTTATCTTTATATCTTATATCTTTAACATTATAGATTATATCTTTAAGATAACTTTATCTTCATATCTTATATTTTTAATATCATATATCTTAGATAACTTTATCTTTATAGCTTATATCTTTAAGAACAAAATTTTAAAATTTAGGTTTAGAGGATGGAAATCTTCCCAAAATGTTTACTCAGTATTCTTCCTTATTATGGTATAGCTTACACCTAGTACCTGGTATCTATCCTCTCTGTCTATCTGTCTATCTATTTATCTATCTACCTACTTTCCTGTCTATCAGGAAGTTCTGTATTAAAAACTTCTTTCTGTTCCTTACTAGATGGGTAACTCTGGTCAAGTCACTAAGTCCTTGATTTCTTTTCTATTAGAAAGACCAGATTAAATTTTGGGTCTTCTCTCAAATAAAAAATCTCTGTAGCTCATTGCCCCAACCCAGAAGCTGCCTCTGGAGACATCAGAATCTGAGAGATGCATATAGAGTTATTTGCCTATGCACTAATAAATATGCCCAAACTATTATGTTGGTGTTTTTTTTTTAATTTTTTTTGTGTCTGGTTTTTAGAATAATTTTTCTTTCTGTATTCTTTTTTTTTAAAGCCTTACCTCCCATCTTAGAATTAATGCTCTGTAATGGTTCCAAGCCAGAAGAGCAATAAGGGCTAGGCAGTGGGGGTTAAGTGACTTGCCCAGGGCCACACAGCTAGGAAGTATCTGAGGATAGATTGAACCCAGGATCTCCCATCTCTAGGCTTGGCTGAGTTACCTAGCTGCAGATACTATCATTTCCAGCTTTTATCATCACTTTCTCCAATTCTAACTTGAATTTTATGGTCTGCTGCGAGTTGTGAAACCAGATCCAGAAGTTGATTAGAATTTTGTGTAAAGTAAGAGTAAAAGCTTTGAGTAATGGGTTGGAGAGTTTGTCCTGGTAATTCAGTTCCTGACTTTTGCAGCATCTATTTTGGCAGTTGAGCAACTCTTCCCCTTGCTTTTCCTCTCCACTGTCAGCTGTTTCCTGGGTCATGGAGGCTGCTGGAGAAATGACTTCCAAATAAGTGAGGTGTCACCCTGTCGATGGGATCTTGTGATAATAGCATTTCTCTGGGACATTATCCCATAGCACTGACCCAAAGAGAACAGCAGCATCAGAGCAACATTCCATGACTGTGGTGAAGCTCCAAGGCACCAGATGCCAGGTCCAACTTCCTAAAGTCCTAGGGCTAAACGAGAGTGGAAATGATTAGCCAATATTAGTATCTGCTCTTTGGGGGAGAGCCACTGTGACGGCTTTCCACCCAGGGCCACCCCTCCTTGAGAGGACAGAATTCTTCTTCATGAGATCTATTCAGATACTCTCTGGTATGCTAGGGTGTGACTCAAATTCTTCTGCTGTTTTTAAGCCTTTTCAGCAAAATCTTCTGGATTCCAACCCCGGAGAGCCTCCGTCTCCCCCTCCCCCCCATACTGGGCTGCAGTCAAGTCATGGGAGTGTTTTCTGTAGAAAAGATTGGAAACTCGGTCCAAGCCAAACAGAAAGACAATATTATGGAGCCAGGAACTCTGTGCAGTGTTGAAGCCCGCTTCCTTTTCCTTTTCCACAGGCTCCATCAAAGCCTGAGCTGCTTTGGGCTCACAAGTTCTCTGCTTTGTAGTATTTTTCATGATAATAGCTAACATTTATAAATCACTTTAAGATGGACAAAGCATTTTGGGCAATACTCCTGTGAATTAAGAGCTGCTGTTATTCTCATTTTGCCAATGAGGAAACCAATAATGAGTGACTTGTCCAGGGTCATTGAGGCCAAATGGGAATTCAGGTCTTGCTCCTCCAAGTATAATACTCATCCACTGTGCTAATCAGAGCTGGGAGGCACCTTGACAGGGCAGCTTGGGATAATGGGAACCATTTTGTCCTGGAAGTCAAAAGAACTGGGTTCTAGATCTGGTTTCATGACTTATTAGCTGTGTGGTCTGGGTGTGTGTGTGTGTGTGTGGCTCAATGAATCATCATCTAATGCCTTTTCTACTTCTGTAAAATGGGGACATTAGCCCTTGGTCCATGCCTGCCTTGCAGGCTAGCCATGACAGTCAAGTGAGACCAGGCATGGGAAAACACTTTGAGATCTATAAGACACTCTGAAGACACCCACCCCCAGCCTGCAAAGGCTCATCTTCCCATTTTCTAATCTGGCTTTAGACGCTTAATAGCTTTGTGACCCTGATCAAATCGGTTAACTCTGCCTCAGTTTCCTCATCTGTAAAATAAGCCAGAGAAGGAAATGGCAAACCATTCCACTGTCTTTGCCAAGAAAACCCCAGATGGGTCAAAAAGAATTGGACATAATTGAAATGCCTGAATAACAAGTGTCTAAGGCAGGATTTGAAGCAAGTTCCAGTGTCCTAATCCATTATAGCACATTTATCACTCAAATTTGAGATTACTATTCTTCAAATATTTGAAGAGTGGTCATGTAAAAGCAGGATTGAACTTCTTTTTTTTTTTAATTAAAAAATTAAAAAAAACTATTAGTCATTTCATTGAAATAGTAGAGGGTTAGGATTGAACTTCTGTTTGGTCCCAGAAAGCAGAATTAGGAGTAATGGTTGGAAATCACAAAGGGGCAAGTTTAGGTTTTATAGAAGGAAAAACTTTCTAACCTTTAGAGTTGCCTCCCAAATAAAATGGATTGGCTCAGGACATCATCATAGGATCATAGACGTCGGGGTGAAAGGGACCTTAGATGTTCTGGACAATTAGCCCAGGGCTTCTTAACCTAAAGTCTGAATAATTATTATTTTAAAAATATTTTGTTAACTGTATTCCACAGAATTGGCTTCCTTTAGAGCCCTACATATTTTCTGTCCTTAAAAGCACTAACCAGAGAAAAGTCCTTAGGCTTCCCTAGTTCCCTAGACCCCAGTGGGGTCTATGATACATAAAATGGTTAGGAATTCTTGATCTAATTCAATCCCCTCATTTTCTAGATCTGGAAAATGAGGCCAGAGAAGTTAAATATGTTGTCCAAGGGCACTCAGGTAGTAAGTGCCTTGATTCAGGCTGGTGTGAACCCCTGAGCAGAGCTATGTCCATTGTGCCACATTGCTGACCATCCATCCCTGTCCTTCCTCCTTATTGGAGATCTTAAGCTATGGTACTTGGTTCCTTGCTAAAGATTTGACAGTGGAATTTCTCCATGAGATATCCTAGAGCTTCCTTCGGATCCTGAAATTCAGGGATTCTGGGAAATGTGTCAATGTCATTGTGATTAATACAAACTTATTTAAAGGCATCACTGAATTCATAGTAGTTTTTAAAATTACTTTTCTCAGTCTAGAGATACTAACAAGATCAAATGTCATTACACAGGACTCCACAACATTTTTTAAAAACAATTTTAATAGGGATGCTCGTACTTGAAAAAGTGGGAAACCAATGATAACATGTTTTTAAAATTAGTTTTTGATCAGATTCTGTGATTTCAGGGATATAGGGCAGAGGAGTCAAACACATAGCCCTCAGCTGCATGCTACCCACACTTCCAAGTGCTCCCAAACCAGATTAAAATGGAGTTCCTATCAGATTTCAATGTGTTGATACATTAATAAAAAAGAATATTTTCTAAGTCAATATTCAGCCTTCAGGGATCCTTTTATGTAGTTTAATACTTGTGTTTCTATTTGAATATGTCACCACCAGTGTTGGGAACCCCAGCAAACCACACTCTTTACCACTGTGGATAAACCTCTATTCAGAAATTGATCATCTTAGAGAATTGTCTTGTGGCAATTAAGAGTTGAGTGACTTGCTTAGGGTCACTTAATCAGTCCAAGTCAGAAGTGAGACTTAAACATCATCTTGACTCCTCTCCAAGCCCTCTGTTTATATCACATTATCTCCATTTTCCTACAGATGAGGAAACTGAGACCCTGAGAAGTTAAATGACTTGTCCAACAGCAGATGCTTAATTGTGGGTTATTGCAGAGCTGGGCAGCTAAGTGGTGCAGGGGATAGAGTTCTGGGTCTAGAATCAAAAAGAACCAAACTCAGATCTGGCCTCTGACACTAGCTGTGCAACCCTAGGCAAGCCACTTAACCCTGTATAGGTTACTTGATTTTAGAAGCTGGTTAGTCAGCAGGTAAAAGGGAAAAAAAAAGCTAATGGGGGCACTTGAGGTATAATGAAGGGGAGGAAACAAATGTTGATTAAGCTACTACTATATGCCAGGTGTTGAGCCAAGCACTTTACAAATATTGCATAATTTTATCTTCATGACCCGTATGGTGTTATTACTAGTGACATTCTGCTTTTGAGGAAACTGAGGCAGACAGAGGTCAAATGATTGTTCCAGGGTCATACATCCAGGAAGAATCTGAGGCCAGACTGGAATTCAGGTCTTGGCTCCAAGCACAGCCTGCTATCCATTGCACCATTTTAGATGCCTTGTGGATGGATCAAGCATCCATCTGAATCTTCATTCTGCCATCTATTCCTTGTGTGACTCTGTAAATTCCTTCCCTTCAGTTTTTTTACATGTAAAATTTGAAGGGGTTGGGCTAGTTGATCTTTGTTGCCCATGGAAAGATGAATTTTTTTGAGGTTTTTCTAGTTAGGAATGACAAAGATTGTTACTGGTCTCCCTTAATTTTATTTTATTTTTTTTAAACCCTTAACTTCTGTGTATTGCCTCATAGGTGGAAGATTGGTAAGGGTGGGCAATGGGGGTCAAGTGACTTGCCCAAGGTCACACAGCTGGGAAGTGTCTGAGGCCAGATTTGAACCTAGGACCTCCCGTCTCTAGGTCTGACTCTCAATCCACCGAGCTACCCAGCTACCCCTTCTCCTTTAATTTTAAGTAAATTCAATGCAGCAAATGTCGGCATCTAGGTGGCACAGTGGATAGAATCCTTGGGCTCAGAGTTGGCAAGACTGTCAAATCTAACCTCAGACACTAGCCAGGTGACTCTGAGCAAGTCACTGAACCCTTTTGCCTCAGTTTCCTCATCTGTCAAATAAGATAGAAAAGGAAATGGCAAACCACTCTAGGATCTTTGCCAAGAAAACCTCAAATGAGGTCATGAAGAGTCAGATGTGACCAAATGACAGAATAACAAGAATCTATGGCATTCGCAAAGCAGAAAATGGATTCATTTCATGAATCTAGAAACCCTATTTTCAGCTTGGAGTCTATCACATGTTTGTGACCATCCTGCTGGAGTGTGATGTTTGGGGTCAGTCCAGCTCCATTCAAATTTGAGAACACTTAGAAAGTTAAGAGAGGGACCATCCTTCTGGGATCTGGGGTGCACCGTGCCATGCACCAAGGGTGCCAGTTGGCTAGATTGTCTGGAATAGGGAGTGTGTGAAAGGGAGGAGTATGAAATAAGACTATAGGCAGAAGCCAGAGTATGAAGAGCTTTAAATGCCAGGCTGAGAATTTTTGTATTTTATTCTGGAGGAAACATAAAAAAAATGAATTGTTATTAAGGTTATGAATGAATGAAAAAAAATTCATTAAGTGCTAAGCAATAAATATACAAATACTAATAATAAAGATAAGTCTTGTACTAAAAAAAAAACTTGTATTCTAGTGGAGACGGTTAACCCATAGAAGGGAGGGGTATTTCAGTTTTGAAAGCTACCATGGTGGGTTGAGCTATAAGGGGGAAGAGTGGGTAGATTAGACCTCCCCTTTCATCACAATATTGATTTGATTAGGTTTCCACCATTGTAAATGGAGTGAAGATGAAGGTACCCAAGAAATGACAAGATAATTGTCAGAGATGGATGTCAAGAAAACAGGTGTGGGAGAGGTAGAAGGGTTACTTTACTTCTCAGGGGCCTCAGTTTCCTCATCTGTAAAATGAAGGAATTTGAGTAGCTAGTGGCTACGGCCCCTTCTAGCTCTCCACAATCCTAGGCCAGCAAAGCTGTTCAGTGAAATGATTTCACATTAAACTCTGATAAACGAATAAGCAGGATAAATGAATAAACAACTGGATTTTCCTTAGGTAGTTAAAAAAAAAAAACAACAACCAACAATTGGGATGTATGTCTCTCTATGCATGTTCTTGTCCCAAGCTTGGAAGAAAACCCAATTACCCCAACCCAGCCCATCGGAGGCCTCGCACAGGGTCTCTGCTGTGAAGCCAGGTGACTCCAAATGACAGGAGGGCAGCTGGTGACTGCAGCGATTAGACATCGGACTCTGCCAAAGTGGAAAATTGGGTTTCAGGATGAATGATGGTGAGGTTGATTTCCATCATGACCAGAAATGTCTGTAAATGACAGTGCTCCCAGCAAGATGCCGATGAAGGGTTTGGAGTCCGTTAATCCCTTCCTGGACATAACATGGTCTCTGGTGATGGACTGAAATGTCGATAAAAAATGACAATGGACGTCATTCTTCTCCCAGGTTTGCCTCATTATAACATTGTCGGTGAGGCCTCGATTCTGGTTTCTGTGATCTAGTGCCTCTCATCTAGAAATTGCCTTTTTGGCTCTGTTTGTCATTAATCGGCTTTTTTGTTGTTGTTGTTGTTGCTGTTCCTGTCCAAAGCCTTTATCTCCCAGCTGCATCTGACGGACTACAGCTGGTGGCCGATGTCGAGGGAGGGGTAGAGTGGGAAGGAAATCAGGAGTCCCGGTGGAGGACTGATAGTTTTATTCATGGGGGCCTTTGTTAATAAGAACGAGGGCAGGATGGAGGATTTGGTACTTTATCTTAGAGGAAACATATAGAAAAAAAAAGAGAATTATCAACATTATTATTATGAGTGAATGAATGAATGAATGAAAAAATTTTTAGATGCCAAGTCCTGTAGTAAGCCCTGGAGATTCAAATACAAAAGCAAGACTGTTTCTACCCTCAGAGATAACTACCCATATTTGGAGGATGGTGGGCCCAGTGAGGCTGCTTCATTCCCACAAAGTCTAGCACGGTGTCTGGTATTCTACACTTTGTGAAATTAAACTGAATTAGAAAATGGGCCCGAATTTGTATTTTTTTTCTCTGTTGGTAAGCTGGAAGAGGGAGGTGGGGGAATGTGGGAGGGGATCTGAGAACACTTGGATTTGGGTTATTCCTTTTCTTCCAAGTTCTATATCCAATGATGAGTAGACTCATCTGGCTACAGCAGTCTGTTTCAGGGGCTGGAGGGAGATAAACCGGGAAAAATGTAGGTTGGGGGAAATTTGTAAAAGGCCTTGAGTGCCAGACTAAGGAGTTTCATTTAACACTCAGCTAACATGTCTATTTTGTAAACCATAGAGAGTCATCAAAGGTCTTTGAATGGGGGATTTCATTGGTCCTCTTTGAAACAAAGGATAAACATGGGACTATGTTCAAAGCCATGTATCCAGAGAAGATAAATTGGGCATTATAGGGATGAGAATTCTTGCGTAGTGGAGAATGCAGAGATCCCTTTGCTGATGGACATCTATCCCTTTAGATGCCTGATCCTTGGTCTGGTGCTGATGTTGGTGGTAGGCAGTGGGCTAGTAGCTCAGACTTTGGATATTGAGCCTTGGTCTTCCTCCAGTTGATGTTTTTGTTGACTTGAAGCTCCATTATTCAGAATGAGCTGTTGCCTTATCTTGCGGAGGCCCAAGCTCTTAGACCACTTGGCTGTCCTCTTTTAGTCATGTCTTCTCCACTTGGGCCATCCCTTCTCTGCCCCCTACCCCAAACCTGGACTTTGAGAGCTGAGTTTAGGTCTCTGAACCCTACTGGCTCTATGCCATGCCTCTAAGATATGTTCTGTACTTTGAGTTTCTTAATGGGTTGTTTTTCTCTAGGACGTAAACTTACTGATAACAGGGACTGTTTCATGTGCTTATATTTGTATCCCCAGTGCCTGGATCTTAATAAGTGATAAATACTTGCTCTCCCTTTGTTTCTTTTTCTTTCTTGCTGTCTCTGTCCTTAGCCTTCTCTGTTCTCTTTCTTCCTTCTCTCTCTGTCTCTACACTTCCTTAGTTCTCTCTCCCCCTTGTCTCTGTCTGTCCCCCACCTCTCTTTCTTTGGGTCTCTTTCTCTCCCCCCTTCTCAG
>NW_025391791.1:0-6669 GCF_016433145.1 Gracilinanus agilis | reverse complement strand
CTCTCTCTCTCTCTCTCTCTCTCTCTTTCTTTCTTTCTTTCTTTCTTTCTTTCTTTCTTTCTTTCTTTCTGCCATAGGGATAGGAGCCTGGGAATGAGGTGGGTAAGGGAGGGAGGCCCCAGGCCCAGAACTCCTTCTCTCCCCACTCCGCCTTCTTCCCAGACTGTGAATTTCTTGAGAGTAAGGGATAGTCATTGGACTGAATGAATCCTAGAGAAGCAAACTGCTCCTTGATGTTGTCTCTCCCATTGGCCTATCAGGAAGGCTCCCAAATCTCTACCACTGAGTTTATGTCTTTGGATTTATAAACTCAATCCAAATTTCTCCAGCTTTTTATAATTGACAAAGCACAAGGATAAAAATAAGATGACAGAAGAGAGGTTGCATGGTATAAGGAAAATGCACTAGATTTGGTGTCAACAGGACTTAAATTTGATTCCTGAATTCACTATTTGCTACTGTAAGATTGTAAATTGAACTATAACTGGAGTTGGTTGAACCCCAAGTCTGTTGATGATGAATCTTCCCAGGCACAGAGAGCAAGATGGCTACTCTCAGGCCTGAGACTCTTTGACATGCAATCTGACCTCTAGCTTTTATATAGTAACAGGTTTATTATAAATGGTAATTGGGATTAGGTAAGGATGGAGGACTAGGAGTGTCCCTATGCTAATAAATATCTACCTTTCCCAGAACCTCATTAACCTTGCAAAAGGTCACTTCAGTCTCCAACAGGGTTGGGGTTACACTGACTACCTCTCTGTCTAAATTCCCAGTGTCCTGTCTAGCTACCCTAGACTGAGCCCATCCAAATATAGTCTTTGGTGAAAAAGCCAGAGATAGCTGCTGAGTCAGGAGCTGGTGTCAGGAGTGACCTAGTCACCCCAGATTGTAGGCAGAGCCCACTGAGGTAACTAAGAAGTCCAGGTCACTGTTATTGGTAGTTCTTCTTGAGAGATCAATTGATGTCACTTTGATGTCTGGGATCAATCAGGGACAACAGGAATCAAAATAGGGGATTCAGGTAGGCCTCACACTGGATCAGGAGAGAGCTAAGTACTGAAGCTTTTGACTTCTTCACTACCTCTTCACTCTCCCCACAACTGCCAGTTCAGCCACTCAGAACCCTGCCTGAGAATTCTGAGTTTTGCTCTTCCACATTCTTTTCTCTACATCTAGCACATTTCTGTATTCTCACTCTGGCCTTTCACAGTTTCCCCAAATTCCTCCCTTTCACTACCTGTATGAACTTGGTGAGTCATTTAATCATCTCTTTGGGTCTTGGATTCTTTACCTGTGAAGTGAAGGAGTTGGATTAGATGACATGAATAGCTCTTTCAGCTCTAGACCTGTGCTCTGTTATTCCCTCTGAAAAGCCTTGTGGTATAAAACAGATGGCATAAAACTATGTGTGTGTGTGTGTATATATGTTGTTTAGTCATTTTAGTAATAAACAACTCTACATAACCTCATTTAGGATTTTCTTGGCAAAGAACCTGGGGTGGTTTGCCATTTCCTTTTCCAGATGAAGAAACGGAGGCAAACAAGGTTAAATGATTTGCCCAGATTCACACAGTTAATAAATATCTGAGGCAGGATTTGAACTTAGGTCCTCATAGCTCCAGACACAGAGATCTATCCACTGTTCCACCTAGCTGCTTCCTGTGGGGAAGACGGAGACATGGTCCTTATCTTCATGGAGCTCATAGTTTGATGTCAGATTGAACAGAATTGAGAGGTGTAGGGTCAGGGAGAGGTAAGGCAGGAAAAAAAGTTGTACTAGATGAACTCTAATATTCTATGAAGTTATAAGTAACATATATGAAAAAAGCAGTTACTGCTATGGAGTGATTTAGACAGAACATGGTATAGGAAGGATTTCTGAGGAAAAAGAGATCAATGTCTAGAGGCAATTACAGATCTAGAGCTGGAAGGGACCTCAGAGACCATTTAATCTAAATCTCTCATTAATTTTAGTTGAGGAAAAGAAATAAATTGCTTTCCCAGTGTCACAGAGGGTATAAATGACAAAGGCAGGATTTAAACCCACATCCCCTGACAGCAGAGACAAGATTCATTCTACTGTGCTATACTGCTTCACTCATGGAAGGCTTCTTGAACAAAGGAAGATGTGCCTGGGCTTTGGAGGATAGGGGAAGATTTAGACAAGCAGGGAAAAAGTGGGAGGAGGACATTCACAGAACTATGAGATCCTAGAATGTCAGGGTTGAAAGGGACCTGAAAAGTTAACCCTTATTCCCAGCAACAACCAACTCCCTCTACAATATCCTTGTCAAAAAAGTCACTTAGTCTCTGCTTAACCATCTCTAGAGAGAGGGGGCTGATTTCTTAAGGACTCAGTTCATTCTAGGGGGATATGGGATACCTCTGATTATTAGAAAGTTCTTCTTTATACACAGAAAGTGAGAAGCATTGTGGAACAATCCAATGTAATGGACTTTGCTACTACAAGACAATCCCAAGGAACTTAGGAGAAAGAATGCTATCCACATGGAGAGAAAGAACTGTGGGAGTAGAAACACAGAAGAGAAACAAATGACTTATCATTTGTTTATATGGATATATGATTGGGGGTTTTGGTTTTAAAAGATTGCTTTATTACAAAAATGAATAATTTGGAAATAGGTATAAGTGATAACATTTGTATAATCCAGTGGAAGTTTTTATTGGATCTGGGAAGGGGGAGAAAAGAGGGAAGGGAAAGAAAATGAATTATGTAAACATGGAAAAATATTTTTTATTAAAAAAGAAACTTCTTCCTTATATTTAACTGAAAGATGCTTCCCTCTTCCCACAGGGGCCTTTTTCCTTCTCTTTGGAGTCTCACAGAATAAATTTACTTTGACTCCTCAAATAACTGAAGACAAGAGACAAGCAGCAGACAAGGGAAAGAGTCGATGATACAGTAAATATTCCTGAGGCATTTAAATGTCTTGGTTTGCTACCTGTCAAAGCTGACTATCATCAGGAATAGAATGGGTGAAATCAAGAGTTTTTCTTGATGTGGAGGAAGTATTTGTTCCGAGTTATTATAGGATAAAACTTCAAAATTCCGATTAATGCAGTGACTGACCATGACTTCAAGAGAATGGTAGTGGAATTTGCCTCCTGACTTTGGAAAAGAAGTGGTGGATAAGAGGTGCAGAAAGAGACATATCTTGTTAGGGGTCAATGTGTTAGTTTGTTCTGCCTGACTGTACTTATTTGTTATAAAAATGGTTTCTTTGGGGAAGGAGAAAAGTCATTGGGAAGTGATAATGATATTTAAAAAAAAGAAATTCCATAAAAACATTAACAGAATATGTATAGTGGAAGAGGTGAGAAAGACAGGCATAACATAGCAGCTCCTCCATATTGGTCTTTGAGCTCCTTTAATGGCATAATTGGAAAAAGCATTGGACTTGGAATGAGGATTCCTGAATTTAAACCCCTTCTCTAATGCTTATTCCCTGTGTCCTTTTTTTTTTTAATCCTTCCTTTGTGTTTTAGAATCAATACTGGGTATTGGTTCCAAGGCAGAAAAGCACTAAGGGCTAGGCAACTGAGGTTAAGGGACTTGCCCAGGGTCACACAGCTAGGAAGTGTCTGAGGCCAAATTTGAACCCAGGACCTCCCATCTCTATGCCTGACTCTATCCGCTGAGCCACCTAGCTACCCATCCTGTGATCTTGAATAAGTCAGATTACCTCTGTGACTCTCAGGTTCCTCACCTGTAAAAGGGGAGTAGTGACTTGCTCCATTGACTTCACAGGGTTGTTGTAAGGAAAGCATTTAGTAAACATTGAAGTGCTACAGAAAAGTGAGTTATTATATTTATGAGGTGGAAAAGGAGTACAGAAAGGGAAGGAAATAGTTTTGAATGCCTGTGATTATTCAGGTTCCTGGCTTGTGCTACTCTTATATAGGCTGCACAAGAATTGGAGTAAAGGGCTGGTATGGCAAAGACTTCCAACCTTTTCCCCTCTCTGGGTTGGAGTATACTCTCTCACCTCCCTGAATCCATAACTGGTAGGTTGGAATGGTTTCCCAGAGGAGATACCTCAAGCTGTTACAATAATCTCTCAAAGTTCCTTGGTTCGAAGGATGAAAAACCTTTTTCAATCTTTGTGGCGAGTGGTCCAGAAAGGAACTGAGTAATGACTATCGTTTTAGAATAACCTGAAACTATTTAAATATATAAAGATTTTTTTTTTGTTCAAGATTCCTATAAATGTTACTTCGAATCATCTTGGGGGCAAAGACTCATGTCCAAGGACTAGGCATTCCTTTTCACAATGAAGAAAAGATTGGTGTGAGAGGATTGGGCTTTAACACTAGCAAGTGTAGTTGAAGAGACCTTCTTTCCCCTTTTCTATTATCTTCCTCAAGCTCTCAATCATGAGCTTTCACTCTTTTCCCCCCTTCATCTATGCATCATGCTTTGATGTGGAAATTTGTTCTGCTTATTATCATGCCCTCACCTACCCTGCCCTCCTTCTTAAACCTTTCTCTCCCCTCTCCTTTCCCTGTTTTTATTTCCCTATTGAGTTTAATGTATTTCTACAGGATACTATGGGTAAGAGAGCAGAAAGGGGAAGAGAGAGAAAAGGAAGAAATATTAAAGGTAAGAAAAAGAAACAGAGACAGGGAGACAGAGAAATTATTTAACATTCCTTTGTCTGGTTTAAATGAAAAGGAGGTTCATGGAATTCATGTTCCTCCCACTCCTTACTCCACATCTATATTCTAAACCTCATGCAAACCTAGCATACTCTTCTTTCTTTTCCCTTTTCTTCTCCCCAAACCATCAAAATAGAACGGAATCTGCCCCGCCTGTCATATTTAACTCTTTCTATGTTCCTTGAAGATGAGGATATTTGTTTCTTTCCCCTCACTTTAGACTGTAAACAATTCACTGTCACATACTCCATTCTAATTGGTGTAGTTTCCTATTTATGTTTCTCTTGGCTGCTGAATTTGCTTTTCAAAGATTTCACTCAGTTCTGGCCTTTTCATCAGGATTTCTTTAAAGTCTTCTATTTCAGCAAAGACTAATTTCCTTTCTGTAGGGTGACACTCATTTTTTGTCAAATATGTTATTCTTTGTTGTAAATTTATATCATCCTTTTCCTTTTTAAATATTGTATTACAAACTCTTCTCTTCTTTAGAATGACAATAGCCAAGACTTGTGTGATGCTGACTGAGTTTCCCTGGTACTTGAATTCTTTTTTTTGGTCACTTCCTGTGTTTCTTATGTAACCTAGAAATTTTGGATTTGAGCTATGATATTTCTGAAAGTTTTCATTTTTTAAATTTTATTCAAGTGGTGACTCTTGAATTCTTTCTTTTTTCATTTTTTCCTCTGTTTCTAACAAATCTGGGCAGTTTTTGTATATTACTTCTTAAGAGATAGTATTCACTATTGTTTTGGGAGTATCAGGATATTCATGTAATCTAATGATTCTTGGATTATCTCTCCTTTCCCTATTTTCAGGTCAGTTGTTAATGATACTATATACATTTTCTTCTGCTTTTTGTATGTTTTTATTTTTTTTTAATATATTTCTTGTTTTCTCATAGTCTTTTTTTTATTTCATTTGTCTCTTTCTAATTTTCAGGAAGACCAGTTCTTGGGTTAAGTTTACCACCTTCTCTTCTAAGCTATTAATTCATCTTGTCTTTCTTTTCTCCCTACTTGCCAATTTATTTAGCATTATATTTTGTGTGACTTCTTTCATTTTTTTTCCAGGTACTTTGCACTGAGGGCCTTCTTTTCATTGAGATTCTACTTATAGAGTTACTCTCTTCTTTGGGGCTTTTCTCAATCCATAGCATTTTGCCATTGTGTTTTTCACTTTATTCTATTTACTCCTATCTCTAGCCTCAGTTTCTGGGTTGGGGGCGTTTTGTCTTTGGGTCAGACTCTGTTCCTTTCTGTATTCTTGGATGGTATGGGCAGGCTCTGCTTAGACCTGGATGGGGTGGTTAAGACTAAGCCTCCGCCTTCTTCAGGAATGTCTGGGTTTTGGCTCACTTTACTGTGGCTTGATTTAGGTTTTGGTCTTGGCCCCTTCTCCCTCCTTCTTCCACAACCCCAAACCTGAATTGGCTTCATTCCTTTCTGTGACCCTATCAGACCCCAACTAGATGTTGTTGATGGGGTTGCTAAGCAGGGCTCTTGCAAGGCCCCAGAAATGTTTCTTCCCTGGGGCGGCCCTGGCCCTTTTTCCCACTGTAGCTCCTGATGTGGCTTCGGGGTGGGTTGCCCAAGTGCTGGCTCTGCCCTGTCTCCTTTTCTGGTTTGCATGTAGACTGCCCGTGCTCTAGGTTTGGCATGGGCTGCCTGGGCGCTGGATTGGGAACGGGCTGCCTGGACATCGGTCTAGCCCTGTCTCCTTCTGTGGCTAGGGGCTAGGCTTTGCTGGGTACTCTTCTGGCCCTGTGTCCAGCTGTGGTTCTGGCCACTCTGCTTTGCTTTCATTTCCCCCCTGCTCTGGCTTGTCTCTTTCCTTCGCTAAAGTCTGGCAGTCTTTTTGTGAAGGCCTGGACAGGATGGAAGAGCTTAGAGCTGTTTCTCTTTGGTTTTCTTTATAATTGTTCTCTTTGGTGCATTCCTGGGAACTTTACTGGTGCATGTACAAGGCTCCTCTAGAATATAACATGTTGCC
>NW_025391790.1:0-8453 GCF_016433145.1 Gracilinanus agilis | reverse complement strand
GAGAGAGAGAGAGAGAGAGAGAGAGAAAGAGAGACAAAGAGACAGAGAAATTCTGTGTGTGAGAGAGAGAAAGGGAGAGGAAGAAGGGGAGAGAGAGAAAGAGGGACAGAGAGAATATGTGTGCATATGTGACAGACAGAGAAACAGAAGAGACAGAGAGATAGTATATATGTGTGTGTGAGAAACAAAGAGTGTGTGTGTGTGTGTGAGAGAGAGAGAGAGAGAGAGAGAGAGAGAGAGAGAAAGAGAGAGAGAGAGAGTGAGTGTGTTGGGAAGGAACATGGTCCAGCCTTCTAGATAGGTAGAATAGATTATGTGGCATGATTTGAGGAGTGCCATTCTGCTTTATTATAATTGTCTGACATTCACCATTACAAATTCACTCCTTTGGCAGTTAGTCTTTTGTGTCATTTATTAATCCCTATTAAAATACATATATATCACTATAAGAAGGGCAACAAAAGTAGGAAATGGCATTTATGCAACATGCTTACATATATTATTTTATTTAATCCTTATAATAAACCACTGAGGGAGGTGCTATTCTATTTCCCCATTTTACAGAATAGAATACTGAGCCTTTGCTCCAGAAGGGAAAAGTGATTTGCTCATGCTCTTACAAAAAAAGTGTCAGAAGCAGAATTTGAACTCAGACCCTTACTGACATTCAGGCCAGCACATCTTCTACAAAACCCCACTGATGCCTCCTACCTAAAAACAGGGGCCTGAAGTAATGGGACAAAGGATGAGGGTTGAAAAGGGATCTGCCAGAAGAAAGTTAAAATGAGTTTGAAGGCCAGCTATCACCTCTCCCTAAGGGCCAGCCTAGCCTCCACACTTCTGAGGGTTCTCAGAATTCTCTGTACATGGGGGCAGCTGGGTGGCTCAGTGGATTGAGAGCCAGGCCTAGAGATGAGAGGTCCTGGGTTCAAATCTGGCCTCAGACACTTCCCAGCTGCGTGACCCTGGGCAGGTCACTTGACCCCCCATTGCCTACCCTAACCACTCTTCTGCCTTGGAGCCAATACACCGTATTGACTCCAAGATGGAAGGTGAGGGTTTAAAAGAAAAAAAAAAAAGAATTCTCTCCGTGCATCATGTGCCTTGCAGTCCCCTTCGAGTATCACAATTGTCTGAGGATGGCAGACCCTTCACTGGCATCTTCTAATACCTTTCCAGGGAGGGAAGGGCAGGGGCCATCTCTGGCCAGGCTGTGTTTTATCTGCTGCCTTTGGTTTCATTTGGGAATTGCCTAAGTTTGAGGAAGTAGGAGTTTGTTTTTCCTTCTTTTGCTGATTTTAATTCTTTTCCTTCCTTCACTCCCGAAAGGTCCAGAATCCTCAGAGATGGACTTCTCACCTCCTTCAAGCCCTCTCCTTTTCCCTTTTTCCCTCCTTTCTGCTTTCCTAACTCTCCCTCCTCAAAGGCTAGAAAAGGAATAGTAGGGATGGGTATCCCCCTTGGTGTTGGTGGCTGTCAGTATAGTTTTAAGTTTTGGTATTAGTAATTAGTTATTAAGTCATTCTTTTATAACCCCATTTGGGGTTTTCTTGGCAGATACTGAAGTGGTTTACCATTTTCATCTCTAGCTCATTTGGCAGATGAGGAAACCAAGGCAAACAGGGTTAAGTGACTTGCCCACAACTAGTAAGATTATGAAGTATGACTTGGGGGGGGGGCTCTGTTTTATTATAATTGCCTGATATTCACCATTACATAGTCATTCCTTTAGTAAGTGTATGAGGCTGGATTTGAACTTCTATCTTCCTGACTCCAGGTCCAGAGCTCTATCCATTGTGCCACCTAAATGCCAATAATGCCTAATGCTCATATCTGCATTGCAGGATCATTGCTTAGAGCTCTGCTCCATCCCACCTGCCTGTAGCTTTCTTTAAGACTCAGCTCCAATCCCACCTCCTTCCTGAGCCCTCCCCACTCTCCAGCCCTGCTCCAGGGGTGCCGGGGTTTACCTTCTGTCTCCCCTCCATGGACACCTCCAGTTATTGACACGTCGTCTCTCCCATTCGACTGGGAGCTTTTTGAAGCTTAAGCTTTCCCCAACGCTTAGCACAGCATCTGCCTCACAGTAGGTACTTCATTAATATTTGTTGACCTGACTGAGTCCTGGCTCTGGCCCAAAGGAAAATTATGGGGAGGATAAAGGGGTTAAAAACTAATGATTCCAGGGGGGTAACCAGGTGGCTCAGTGACCAGACCTAGAGATGGGACGTCCAGGGTTCAAATTTATCCTCAGACACTTCCTAGCCCTGGGCAAGTCACTTAACCCTTCCTGCCCTGCCCTTGCCACTCTTCTGCCTTGGAACCAATACACAATATTGATTCTAAAAAACTGGTGATTGGGCTTCCTGGGTGACTCTGACTAGGACACTGTAAGGACACCAACCAAAGGGATGGAAGGGAAGAACTCAGGGACTTAGAAATCCCTTTCTTATTCTGAAGGAGGGAGAATTGAGAGCCAGTTCTTGGGAGGGAATTATTGAGTGCAAAGAAGGCCTTCATTCCTGAAAGGGAAAGGAATCGTCTTGCACATAGTAGGCATTTGGTAACTCCTTGTTGGAGCCCATTAAATGATCTGCCCATCGCTGGCCCCATCCTCTTCTTTTAGCTACTAGCTGTGTGTGTGTGTGTGTGTGTGTGTGTGTGTGCGCGCGTGTGCACGCGTAGGTGTTATTTTTGTGCTTAGGAAATTAAGGCCAATTATCAGGGTATTTTAGGGAAGGGAAAGGGGGAGGTGACTGTCTGAGCTGCATGAAGTGGAAGAAAGGACACTTGCTACTTAATGGAAGAGTAAAAATAGGGGCTTGTTCAGCCCGGCTCTCCTGCCCTGTCCCTCCCCTCCCCACCCCCATAATTCAAACAAAACATAATCAGGTATTTTATTTATAGACGTGACTGTTACTTGGACAGGGCCCAGCGAAGGCATTAATAGAGCCCTTACTATAACAAGGAAAATGTTAACATGGGAAGCCTACTTAAGAATGAAGGGCCTTGGCAGCAGTCTTTGCCTTTAGACAATGAATGTGCAGATTATAAACAATTTTTTTTATGTGTGTGTTAAACACTTAAGGAGACTTTTTAATAACATTGTTCTCCTTTTCCCTGTCAGCAGTTTTGTTTTGTTTTGTTTTGTTTTGAGAGAGTAATCAATTCCCTGTAATGGATAGCATCCCGTACTTGGAGTCAAGAAGACATGGGTGCAAATCTTGCCTCTGCCATCTAATCAAGTGATGTAACCTCAAAGCCTCATTTTCCTCATCTGTAAAATAAAGGCATTAGAATGGACTTCTTAGATCTTGACCAGCTCTATAGCTCTGCTCCCATTGGCTTCTGAGTATCTTCTCTTCTTTAGCCCCACTTTTGATGAATTCAAACCAACCACCCCCATGCCCAAAGTCAGCCACCAAAGACGGAAAGTCAACAACTGAATGTCTAAGGCAGTGATTCCCAAAGTGGGCGCCATCGCCCCCTGGTGGGTGCTGCAGCGATGCAGGGAGGCAGTGATGGCCACAGGGGCATTTATCTTTCCTATTAATTGCTATTAAAATTTTGAAAAATTAATTTCCAGGAAGCTAAGTAATATTTTTTCTGGAAAGGGGGCAGTAGGCCAAAAAAGTTTGGGAACCACTGATCTAAGGGAAGAGATATAGAAGGAAAAAAGAAAGACAGACACAGACCTAGAGGGAAGAGAGTGAAAGGCAGATGGAAGGGAGAGGGACATAGATAAGAGAGAGATAAAGGAGGGCTGTGGGAAGATCACATAAAATTGAAGAGACAGGAGAAAAGCAGGATGTGTTCATATAAGTGTTCATACAAGCAATTAATTAAAATGCTGAAAAGAAAATGATATGAGAAATTAATTTTCCCTAAAAATAAGGGATTTGGGAAGAACTCATGAGGAAGGGATAACCACGGCAAGGGATGCAAAGATAGAATTGCCTGGGTTATTGGTTAGCCTAAGACACCCACTTTTAATTGGCCAACCAAGATGCGTCTTCCTTGTCTCCCTAATGCTCTCCTACAGAATGGTGAATTCTTGAAGCATGATCCTCCGTGTCCTCCCCTAAAGATCTCTGCAGCCATTTGCAGGGTCTCAGCACGCCCAAGCTGGGTCCAGAAGGGATCTCTCCTATGTTACACGAGCTCCTTCTCCTTTCCTCCTTTCTACCTATTCTCTGTTCTTGGGAAAGGACTAGCTTAAGTGGACAGATTGCAAAATGTTCAGAGAATTTGGATGCACCTCTGTTAAGCACCCCCATGACTAACCCGGACATGGGATCAGAGCCCTTCTGGATTCACCATAATTGACTGCTCTCTAATCAGCTCCAGGGCTCCCAGCATCGGAATAGGGAGGATTTCTTTCCCAATCCTTCATAGCCTGGGGAATGACAAATCAGTAATTGACTCCAGGTTCTTCGGGCGACTGCATACTGCAGTGTATAAGTCACAAGGTTTTCTTCCAAATGGGCCTTCTAGGAGGCCTGGCCTCAGTATGGGACCAGTGGAAGTTTGGGGGGACATTTACTATCTGTGAGATCCTGAGGAAGTCGTAATCCTGTTGGCCTCAGTTTCCTCATCTGTAAAATGAGCTGGAGAAGGAAATGGCAAACCACTCCAGTATCTTTGCCAAGAAAACCCCAAATGGGGTCACAAAGAGTTGGACACAACTGAAAAATGACTGAACAACCTTGGATCATAGATCATAGATTCATAAAATCATAAAAGAATAGCTGGTAGGATCCTCAGGGGTCATCTCATCCCAACCCTCCATTTTACAGATAAGGAAACTGAGTCCCAGGAAGATTGTCTCACCCAAGGTGAAATAGGCAGTGAGAGCAAGAGGGGGGGATCTGCACTCCAGTACTTTGCCTCCAGAGACAGAAACTTAAAACCAGAGGAACCTGAATAAAAGGGATAGCGGGGTGAGAGGGTTTCACCTCGAATGATATTGTATGAGATCCAGAAAGGACCTTAATTTAAGGCTGCTATCTAGTCCAACTCACATTTTAGAGGTTTGGAAACTGCTGCCCAGAGAGTTAAGACTTGTCCAATATCACCCGGGTCCTTGGTATCACTATTAAGAACCCAGTTGATTGCTGATTTACCCTATGAGCCTGGCATGCATCTTTCTGGATACATTTTTAATTTTCCATTTTTATTCTACAAATAATGCCGGAAAATAAGTGTCAAATAATAAAATGGCCTTTTGGAGCAAGAAGAACTCCAAAGATTTTAGACTGGGACAGGACCACAAGGGCATGTCATCCAACTCCTGCATTTTCCAGACAAGGGAAGAGAAGTGATTTGCCCAATTTCTCACAGGTGGTAAGCGACAGAGCCCAGATTTGAACCCAAGGCTTCTGATATGAGCTTCCACTCTCCTCCACTGCCTGTCCTCATATGCGATACTCTCTCCCATGGGTTATTTCTAGAAGTGAGCTAACTGGTCATTGAAGAGAAGGTACTTAATCAGTGGCCACAAAACTTTAGCCCTTCAGCCAAGCTTCCTCTATCACATCATAAAGAATAACCCTCCAAATGGGGATTTGAAAATCCAAAACAGATCCTCTTCTCCCTTGGCTAGTGAGGCCAGTTCCATTACCGAGCAGTTAAGACAAATGTTTCCAGCAAAGTCGATCAGTTGGATCAGCCAGAAGGCTCTGGGTTTGTTGGTTTGTTTTTGAAACTTCCAGAGAAAAATTAAACTTATTGGATTAAAGCGATAACTTCAGCGAGTTTCAACCTTATTGACTAGCTTCTATCGTAGCTCCTGGGAGGGAAGCTTCCTTCCTTACAGCCACGATCTGAATGAATGAGGTACCCTCCAAGAGAGGTCTCTAGGCATACCACTAACAATACCCCTCCTCTTGGGCTGTGCCCAGGGACACCCCACCAAATCCCATCTTTATAGAAATGGCGGCCATTTGTTCAGCATCTGCTATGTTTATGTAGCCAGTAGGCTTAGAAGTGGCGAACCTCCATTTCTTGGGTTTGTTGTTTTTTTTTTAATATTTTTTATGGATGCCTTTTGCTTCTTACATCACAGTCATTTCTGAAAATATCCTCTGCTCCCCAGTCCTCCTCCCCCCATCCCACTGATCCCTCCTTTAGAACAAAGAAAACCAGATAACTACATCTGCGAATGTATACAGCATTCTGCCCTAGAAGTCCTCCACCTTTCCATGTCTTGCAAAAAGGCTGAGAAATCAAGACATCAGCACACGTGAAGCCCAAAAGGCATCAGCCCAGAGTCTGAGTTTGCTTACAGCCTGGATCACTGGTGGTTTTCATTAGTGCAAAGTAACTGTGGGAAAAGGACCGCTTTTCCAGGGGCATTCATTACTCCCTTGGCCAGGACTAAATCATTGCTTTCTTTCCTAGAATCTGAGATCGTTATTATTCCAAGCCTAAATGCTGAAATCCCAAAACCACCAATACTCAGTCAAGAGGGTGTGTTAGAAGAGCTAGAGAAAGAAGGAGACTAGCTTCTTCCTGTGCTAAAGAAGTGAAACCAAGTCTGAGCCTCCTTATAATTCCAGAAAAAGAAGGGGCCTTGGAGATGATCTAATCCAACCCTCTTGTTTTATAGCGGAGGCAGCTGAGGGTAAATGACCTGTCCAAGGACACCAAGAAGTAGGAGACCCCAGGATCCAGCTTCTTTCTGTTACAGTATACACTAGGGCTTAGCCCCAGTGCCTGGCACATAGTAGGTGCTCAATAAATGTTCCAGAAATGGAACCAGAAAGCCTGGGGTTTCCATAGGCAAAAATTGCCGGGGCTGCAATCTAGTTTATCAATGGCTACTGGCAAAGCCTCCATGTTAGGGTCAGTGACTTAGTCACCACCAAATTGATTCAGGCTTGCTGGCTTAACAAGGGACTAGTAGCTTTCAAGTCAGTGTTCCAATCTGAGATCGACTCCTCTGCTGAGAACCCTGTAGGCAATTTAGTCAAAAACAGAGAAATGCTGTCATTTTACCCAAATGAAATTAAGAGCTGGAAAAGATGACAGGGAAGTATTTTTGATAAGGGCCAGTGGGGTTTGGGGATTACTGGTAGGAGGATCAAGGGGCTCTGTCTGGACCAAAGGTTTAAGGCTCTGTAAGGAAACTGCCAAGTAATTGGGTTGAAAAACTGTTGTGTTCTTTCACTTGCAAATTATGCTTAAAATAAAAATGATTTTTAAAAAAATTCAGGTTTAAATCAATCATATAACCGTGGGAAAATATTCTTAATTAAATAAAAAGGTTCAGATCAAAAAAAAGTTCAGGTTTGAAAGAGATTTAAAACTACTAAAAAAAACTGTCTCTTTTTTTTTTTTAAACCCTTGTACTTCGGTGTATTGTCTCATAGGTGGAAGATTGGTAAGGGTGGGCAATGGGGGTCAAGTGACTTGCCCAGGGTCACACAGCTGGGAAGCGGCTGAGGACCTCCTGTCTCTAGGCCTGACTCTCACTCCACTGAGCTACCCAGCTGCCCCAAAAACTGTCTCTTTTGAAACAGTGCCTGTCCCAAAGCACATAATAAATTCCTATTGACTGAAAGTAGGTAGAGGTTATAGAGTGTTAATAAAGAAAATAGCAAACTACAAATGAATCCACTCAGATTCAGTTAAGAGGTCCAAAGGAGGCTTTGCCTGGAGACAGAAGAGTCATAGAGAAAAGACATTTTTAGTGACTTCTTTTTGCCCCCCAATTTGCCTAGGGTTCAAGGCCCTCTGTGGTCTTGCCAGTACCCTCTTTTTCCATCCATACTTGCTATCATTTCCCTCTATACACTCTGCAGCCCAGCCTTGAGCTATTTTCTGTGCCCCAAATGGTCTATAAACTCTCCAGCCTCTTCGCCTTATCTTATGGCGTCTCTTTCCCCTTCTTCACCTATTGAATTGCTCTCCATCCCTTCAACCAAAACTCAAGTCCCCCCTTCTCCATGAAGCCTAGCCATTTGGCAACAACTCTCCTTCTGAGAGCTCGTGTCCTATTTTGTTTTATCCTTCTCTGATGAATTTACCATATAATGCTGTGTATCATAGTCATCTCTGCATTTATGTTTGCAGCATGTCATCCTAGACTGTAAGTTCTATGAGAGCAGAGACCATCTCTTAGCTAAGATTCAGATCTTTCCCCAGCACACAGCTCTCTGTAGTAAATGTAATAAATGTTGAATGAAGGGAATCGTAGGGAAACTAAGGCACCCAGGAAGATTAAATTATTTAGTTGCCTAAGGTAAGCATCAGAGGCAGAATTTATGCCCAGGTCCTCTTACTCTGGCTAGAGCCAGGGGTCTTTCAGCTGGGCCAGAAAGGTAAGATGATCATAGTCTTTTGGTATCATTTTTTGCTGACCATAAGAGGCAAGGACACAGGTAGACTGAGACTTTATTTAAATTCTCTCTCTCTCCTTCTCCCTCTCCCTCTCCCTCTCCCTCTCCCTCTCT
>NW_025391789.1:0-6417 GCF_016433145.1 Gracilinanus agilis | reverse complement strand
CCTTCCGTCTTAGAATCAATACTGTATATTGAGTCTAAGGGAGAAGAGAGGTTAAGGCCAGGAAATGAAGGTTAGGTGACTTGCCCGGGGTCACCCAGCTAGGAGGTGTCTGAGGTCACATTTGAACCCAGGACCTCCTGTCTCCAGAACTGGCTCTCAACCCACTGAGACACCTCACTGCCCCTCTATCTTCATTTAGACCCCAAGTTAAAGACTCAGACAAAATGATAACCAAAATCTCTTCCAGCCCTCACATTCTGTTCCTTTATGAGTGAATTTTCAGACAACCCATTCAGATTCAGATTAGTCCTAAACGGCTAGAATTCTCACACTATAGAAAGTTAAGCATCTCCTCTGAAAAACTGTTTATTCCTGCTCACCTCTAATTTCTCCAATTGGCAGACATCTGGCACCCCCTGGAGGTGGGATTAGAAAATTACACTTGGTAACTTTTTTTTTTTTTAATTAAAAAATATTTTACATTTTTATTGCTATCCTTTGTTTTGACATCATTTTCATTTCCAAATATAGTCTTCTCCTTCCCCTCCCCAGAGAACTATCTCTTATAGCAAAAATAAAAGACAAAGAGAAGGAAGAAAACTAACCAATAAGTCAACTGTCTTGACAATACGTGCAAAGTTCCATATCCTGTAGTCACTCACCTTTGCAGTGAAGGAAGGGAAAGGATTCCATCCTCTTCTTCAGGGATGATCTTGGCTATTATAACTATATAGCATTGTTCCATTTTATTGTTATTTCTTGTGTTTACATTAATATAATCATTGTATACATTGTTTTCCTCAATCAATCAATAAGCATTTATTAAATACCTATTAGGTGTGTCGATGTCAGTTCACAAGTCTTGTGTTTCTCTAAATTTTTTAATTCATTTTTCACAATGCAATATTCTGTTACATTCATGGACCACAATTTCTTTTTTTTTAAATTTTAATTAAAAAAATTCTGAGCTTAAAATCTAGAGGGAGGAGAAGAAAAATAAACATGCACGTAGAGACAGAGGCTAAATAGAGAAAGAGAGACAGAGACTGAGATGGAGAATATTTCAAAGTATCAAATGGAGCATTTCCATATACTGAGCATGTCCCCAAAAGAAGATTCCATATGAAGTTAAGAAATTCCATTTCATTTTGTTTGCTTTTTTAAAAACAACACATAATAAATTCTACACAATATTCTCAAAATTCTTGGGAGTGTCTGTTCTTCGTGTTCCCTTCTGTGTTTTAAAAATAATGTTTCAGAGGGGAGGGAGACAATAAGAATCAGAACCAATCTATCACCTACCTCTCTTTCAGGAGGTGAGTAGCATGTCTCATCATGGACCTTGGGACTCCTGCTTGGTCACTTGCTTGGCTCAGAGTTTTGGAGTCTCTCAGAGTCATTTGTCTTCATGGTGGTGCTGTCTCAGAACAATTATTCTCCTGGTTCTACTTGTTTCACTCTGGGTCAGTTCACACTACCCAGGATTCCCTGAAATGGTTTCTTTCAAGCAGACCCCAGTTCCTTTTGCCTTCCCCGAATGATGAAGTGCTTCTTTTTGGGAATTCATCAGAATGGGGCATTTTATGGAGATAAGATTACATGAGCTAAGTAATGGAGAGTCAAGAAAAGGCAAAGACTTCTTTGATTTGTGGATATTCTATGCAACCCTTAGCCATGGCCTCCTTTATCAGAGGGGAGGATTTTCCATGCCTGGAATTCTCTCCCTCCTCATCTCTGCCCATTGGGTTCTCTGGCTTCCTTCAAGTTCCAGCTAAACTCCTCTCTTACACAAGAAGCCTTTCCTGATCTCCCTAAGTTCTAGTGTTTTCCTTCAGCTTTATCTTTTTATCCCGTTTTATCTTGTTTATATTTTGCTTGTGCATACATATATGTGTGTTTGTTCCAATGATGTCTCTCCCATTTGACTATGAGCTCCTTGAGGGTAGGGCTTCTCTTTAGCCTTTCCTTGAAATTACAACACCCTGATGAAGTAGGGACCTAATAAATGCTAATCAATTGACTGACTATGATTTTTGAGACCCTCTGTTGGGAGCCAAGGTCAGAAAGTATAGGCACAGATTTGATGTCCTTGAGTATCATAACTTGACTCACCCACATCATCTATGAAGGTAATATGGCAGAGTAGAAAAAACACTGCATTTGGGAGGCAGCTGGGTAGCTCAGTGGATTGAGAGCCAGGCCCAGATATGGGAGGTCCAGGGTTCAAATCTTAATTCAGACACTTCTAGCTGGGCAAGTCACTTAACCTCCTTTCCTAGCCTTTACTATTCTTCTGCCTTAGAACCAACACATGGTATTGATTCTAAGATGGAAGGTAAGGGTTAAACACACACACATACACACACACACACACACACACACACACACACACACACACACACACGATTTGGGGTAAGAAAATTGGGTCCAAATCCTGGCATTGCCATTTATTACCTGTGTGTCCTTGGACAAAGCATTAGACCTCCATAATCCTGAGTTTCTTTTTTAAATGGGTTAGATTTAATTGATAGTGTCAAACTCAAATAGAAACAGGATCCCTGCTGGCCACATATTAAGTTAGAAAACCACAGGTTTACATATGTAGACATATGTGTACATGCATATACACAGAGATATTTTTATTTACTGTTTGAACACATTGAAATTAGGCAGGAACACTAATTTAATCTGGTTCAGGCACCCTCAGAAGTGTTGTGGCCATAGGCATCCAACTGAGCAAATATTTGACACTTCTGAGTTTCTAAGAAAGGCCTCTTCCCTACCAGCTCTAAATTCTATATTCCTATAAACAGAACTCAGAGCAAGGCATCTCCTCTGGCATGGATCTAAGAATTAGACTTTTGTTATTGTTGTTCAGTACTTTTAGTCTTGTCCAACTCTTTGTGCTCCTAGTTGGGGTTTTCTTGGCAAAGATATTGGAATGATTTGCTATTTCCTTCTCCAGCTCATTTTACAGATGAAGAAACTGAGGCAGACAGGGTTAAAGCAGCTTACCCAGGGTCACACAACTAGTAAGTGTCTGAGGTAGAATTTAAACTCAGGTCTTTTTTTTTTTAATTTTAAAATTTTCTTTATTTTATTCCAGCAATGAATTTCCACATATTTTCCAAGGTTACATGATTCATGTTGTCTTCCTCCCCTCTTCCCTCCCCCCTCCTAGAGTTGACAAGCAATTCCACTGGGTTCTACATGTATTATCCCTCAAAACATATTTCCATATTATTTATTTTTGTATATAATCAAATTTATTTTGTAATAATCTTTTAAAACAAAACCTTCAAATCATATACCCATATAAACAAGTCAATCATATGTTTTCATCTGCATTTCTACTCCCACAGTTCTTTCTCTGGATGTGAATAGCGTAATAAGTCCCTCAAGATTGTCCTGGATCATTGCATTGCTGCTAGTAGCAAAGGCTATCACATTTGCTCGTCCCACAATGTTTTACTTTCTGTGTACAGTGTTCTCCTGGTTCTGCTTATTTCATTCTGTATCAGTTCATTGGAGTTCTTTCCAGTTCTTATAGAAATCAAGCAGTTTCATGATTCCTTATAGCACAATACTATTCCATCACCATCATCTACCACAATTTGTTCAGTCATTCCCCAACCAAAGGACATCCTCTCAGTTTCCAATTTTTTGCCACCACAAAAAGCGTGGCTATGAATATTTTTGTACAAACAGATCCATCCCCTATTTTTTTTTTACCTCTTTGGGATGCAGACCTAGTAATGGTATTGCTGGATCAAAAGGCATGCAAACTCAGGTCCTCCTGACTCCAGGACTGGTACTCTCTCTGCTGTAGCCCTTGGCTGCCCAAGAATTATTCAGGGATGTATTTTTACATATTATTATGAGATAAAATTATACTGAGACTAGATTGTACTAAGATACCCAGAAGGAGACGGAAGAACATTGTACTGGAGTCAGAAGACACGCATCCCAGTCTTGTTCCATGCTGTTTAGCCGTGGGCTCCTAAACAATGTCGCCTCTCTGGGTCGCCTCTCTGGGTCTACTCAGATGATCTCTGAGCTCCCTCCCAGCTCCAACCTTCTAGGGGACTAGGGCCCATATGGAGTATTAGCAAATAGAAATAAATCAGCATTTTAAGGCTCTGATGATTTCAAGACAAGAAATACTAGGACATGGTGGAGTGAAATATAGTAAACCGTAATGGAAAGAGGGGGAAGGAAGAGGGAGGAAGGGTATGGAGAAACAAAGGCTTGTTATTATTATTATTTTGAGCAAAGGAATGGGGTAAGAAATCCAAAAATGAAAAAGAAGCATTCTAAGTCATGCTGGGCTTTGCCAACAGTGGTTTTAGCAGCAAGTGAAAATATCAAGCTTAACAGCCTGGAAAGGGGTCCACATTGGTCTTTTACAGGCCCAGGGAAGGAGGCTTCCATCAATGTTGGTTGTATTTAAAGTCTATTGACAGTCACCAGCGAGTTAAGACGTGTCTGAAGTGACAAAACTGTTCTCAGAGTAATGGTTTATTTAACTCTCAGATTTCTAGGTCAAAAAAGCTATTTGAGAAGCTCAAGGATAAATACAAGCAAAATGAACCTATTTTCTGGACCTGATGAACATTTTCTTCTATGCTAATAGCCTCGACCAGAGACAAGAGGCACCAGTTAACTAAACCAGACAATAAGTTTAGAACAATCTAAGCATAACCTAACTGATTTCAGAGTCTCGAGAGGCATCGTTAACTGGTTGAGAGACATTAGCCCCGACATCAGTTCTGGAAATCCCAAACAGGTCCCACTTAAAATAGCCATCTGTTCAGGACGGATTTTTGCTCGTAAAAGAGACAGAGAGAATTATCTAAGGCATGAACAAAGGCATTTAAAGGCTGTGAGAAAAACTACAGTCCAAGAATCAAGTTGACTTAAATCCAGAGCGTACTGAACATGTTACACGCAAGAATTCTCTGGTCTAGACACGCAGCCTTATAAGGTGGCCTGACATTTTCTCTCATGGCCCAGGCCACCCTCCAAAAATATCCCAGCCCAGATCAGGGAGGGGGCTGGGATTGGCCTCCCAGTATCCTGGCAGAGAGTATTCATGGATAAGCCTTTCCAATAAATAGGACTAAAAACACCTGTTTGGGTTTTTTGGGTGGTTTTTAAAATGTTAGTCTTTTTTTAAAGGGGAACATGGACTTGTATTTTATTATTTTTTAAAAAACCCTTATTTTCTGTCCCAAGAGAGAAGGGCAAAGGCTAGGTAAATGGGGTTGAGTGACTTGCCCAGGGTCACACAGTGGGGCCAGATTTGAATCTAGGTGCTCCTGGCTCTCTACTTTACTCTTTAGAGCTCATCCTTCTCCCTCCACCAATTTGGACATGGATGGTCTTTGACCAATTTTCATAAGAACGGGCATTTTTGCTTCTGTACCAGAGGCAGCTAGGTGGTAGACAGAATGTTGGGTCTGAAGTCAGGAAGACCCAAGTTCAACTATAGCCTCAAATACTTCCTGGCTATGGGACCCTGAGCAAGCCACTTAAGCAGCTTGCCTCAGTTTCCTCATCTGTAAAATGGGGATGATAGGAATAGCTTGCCAGGGTTTGGGGGAGAATCAAATGATACAATAATTGAATGATAATAAAGAATTTAGCACAGTGCCTGGCACATAGTAAGAACAACATAAATGTTAGTTATTATCATTATTAAAATGTTTGCCAGAGCCCTTCCACCGGCAGTTCTATTCTGTTCTTATGAATTACTGCCCTCTAGTGGTGACGATACAGGGATACCACGAGGCAAGGCCGAAAACCCCGTGCGTTTTGAGGACTCAGAGAGCACGTCACTGTTTGCCTCAGTTTCCTCATCTGTAAAATGAGTCGGAGGAGGAGATGCCAAACCACTTCAATATCTCTACTAAGAAACCCCCAAACGGGGTCATAGAGAGCTGGACCCGACTGAAAAATGAGTAAACATCCAGGACTTCTAGCACAGCCCTGGTAGAGCCCAGCCACACCCCGGCTCCGGGCCTTCCAATCCCATGTCCCGGGACAGAGCCAGGCTAATCCAATCCCTCTCCAAGAGGACAGGCCCTCGGACCTCCCCGCCCCTTGAGGCTCCTCTTTTCCAGCATAAACACCTTTAATTCCATCACAGGAAGATCTAGAAAAGAAAGTCCTCATCACCAGAGGCCTTGGCACTATTAAGCCATTTAACATGAGAAACCAAGTGACATAAAGAGGTGCTGCCATCAGGGCCAGGGGCCTTTCCTTTGCCTTGCAGATGAAACAGTGCCTCTGGTGTATCTCCCCTAAAAGAGTGTGAAGGCCTTGGGAGCAGGGACTGGCTGATCTACCTTCCTTCCTTTCTCCCCTTATTCTTCCTTCCCTTCCTTCCTTCCTCCCTCCCTCCCTCCCTCCCTTCCT
>NW_025391788.1:0-2468 GCF_016433145.1 Gracilinanus agilis | reverse complement strand
CTATTGCAATGTTCTTGGTGAGAGGTGAAAAAGTATTTTATAAGGGTATTGGTGGAAAGAAAAGGATCTAGTTAGATACAATGCTTTTCAAGATGACTTAGCTCTAAGACAATTTTAGGTATATAGAATCTGATAAAGATAATCAAGATATATAACAATACAGTTCTGGGTTCTGAATAGATGAGAAACCATATCTCTATCCCATTTCTCTATTTCTAGATTCTAAATTCAATAGGAATTGGTTGAAAGTGCCTCCAGGTGAGTGGAACAGGGTACTTCCATTTCAGTAGTCTTTAGTCTGATCACTTTAGGGTTTCAGGTATTAGGATAAAAGAGATTATCCTTTTATCAGTTCTTCTAAGGAAAGGCCCTTTTTCTTCTACACCAATCATCTACCTTTCCTAGGAATATGAAAAAAGTTTCAGAGAAAAATAAAAACTAGTAGGAAAAAAGCTAGTTTGTAAAGAGCTTTAAATGTGAGAGAGGACACTATTTGTAATGAGGACAGAAGAGAGACATTGGAATTTATTGAAAAGGGAAGTGACATGACTTGACCATGACTTTCAGAAAATCTTTTTGGTAATTGTGGGAGGCTAGATTGTAGTGGGAAGGCATGGGGACCAATTTTGAAGGTTATTACAATAGTGAAATGATATGAGCTAGTAATTCTCAAAGGAAGAATTGGCAAATAAAACAGCAAACAAAAAGCCCTGAAAAACAGGTTGCCAGTTAACAAATAGTTTTGAACTGCCAGGTAATTACAAAAGGAAATGGGAAACCATTCCAGTATCATTGCCAAGAAAATCCCATGGATATATGGTTCTTGGGGTCGTGAAGAGTTAGACATGACTGAAAAACAACAACAAATGACAAATACATAGAAAAAAAATCCCTACTCTCATGGAATTTAGATATTAATATGCTAAGAGAGCACATAAAAGGAAGCTGAATAGGGCAGGGGCTGTCAAAGGTACTCAGCAAGAGGGGCATGGTAGAAGAAACACAGAGCTCATCCAGAGAAGGAACAAGACTTAGCTTTCCTAGAACTTCTTTAAGTGAAGCTTGTGAGAGAAGCTTTCCATTCAGAGAGGGAGGTTGGAGAGTTCTGCAAACACAATGTGTGAATTCCAGGGTGGAAGTGAGACTTCAGGATAAAAGACTGGGGCATGGCAAAGCAGGTCTGGAGTACCAGAGAGGAATGACAATTCTAATCACTCATAATTAGAGAAATGCCTCTGAGACCCAATAAATCTCTTCCTGCTTTTAGCATCTTTAGATCTCTGGCCCTTTGAACCCCTTCAATCCCATAAAATCTCAGGTTTTTAAAAAACCCATACCTTCTGTCTTAGAATCAATACTGTTTGTTGGTTCCAAGGCAGAAGATCAGTAAGGGCTAGGCAATGGGTTTAAGTGACTTGCCCAGAATCACACAGCTGGGAAATGTTTGAGGGCAGATTTGAACCCAGGACCTCCCATCTCTAGGCCTGGCTCTCAATCCACTGAACTACCTAGCTGCCCCCAAAATCTCAGGTTTTAAGGGACCAGAAGTGCATCCAATGCATACCTGTTTGAGAATCCCTCCACAAGCCTTCTCTTAAAATAACCTGAGGCTTCTCTGTTTCCTAAACCTGCTCCATTTCCTGAGCCTTCCAAATGGCTTGATAAATCCATAGTCTCTGAGTTCCCCAGTCCTCTAAAACAATTGCACCCAGTGTCTTCAGATTCTTCTGAATCCTCTGAACTTCCTCAGTATCATAAAGCCCATGAACAACCCAAGAGGAACCATCCTTTGAACCAGTAGTGGAAAGGGGGATAGACTTACAGTTAGAGGATTTGTCTTTGCATTCTGCCCATTATTTATTCCATTACTCTACATCATATATAGCCTCCAACACAGAGTTTATTTATTATAAACCCTTTACCTTCCATCTCAGAATCAATTCTAGGCATCAATTCCAAGGCAGAAGAGTGGGTAGTGCTGGTCAATGGGGGTTAAACCACTGGTTCTGTTGGCAGGAGAGAAACACTGGAATTCAGTGAATGGGGACAGGGTGTGACATGACTTGACCATGACTTTCAGAAAATCAATTTGGCAATTGTGGGAGGTTAGCTTGGAATGGGGTCCCAGGATCACAGAGCTAGAGAGTGTCTGAGGGTAGACCTGAACCCAGGATCTCCTGTTTCTAGGCTTGACTCTCCATTCCCTGCATCACCACAACATAGAACTGAAAAAAAAAGATATTAATGTGAAAATAGACATTGCAGCATGAGAGGTCCATACTTTCTTTATTTTTCTCTCTCAGTGAGAAAGAGGCTTTGCAGCTCAATCTCTTGGGGACCTTCTTCTCTGCTGTTGCCTGCATTCTTCCTCTCCTTTGGGCAAAAGGGTCAGATTGAGACTAAAAACCCTCCAGCCTCACAGGGGCTCCAATAACTTCATTCTTTAGGGCAATTAGGGCACATCTAAA
>NW_025391787.1:0-2268 GCF_016433145.1 Gracilinanus agilis | reverse complement strand
TCTCTCTCTCTCTCTCTCTCTCTCTCTCTCTCTCCCTCTTGCTCTCACTCTCTATCTTTCTCTCATACAGATACCATGACACACACAGTAACATATACGAATACATAAAGACACATTCATATTCAAGAATATTCAATATGTTAGACAATGGGACTTTTTTATGATCCAACAAAGAAAATCAGATATTCCCTGGGAGATCATTAAGAAGAAGGTCATCAATATTAAATTGAACATAAATTCTTCTAGAGGTAATATTTTTCAACATTATGAAATCTAATGCACTTCTAGAAGTACATGCATAGAAAAAATCCATCAGATTATTTTTTTACTTTTACTTCCTTTCTTTGCACTTCAAAAACCCTATCAGTATCTATTTTGATCTTATCAATCAAATCTTTTCCCTCAAAGTTACAAAGCATCCTAAATTATAATATCTGATTTTTTTCAAATAAAAAGAAGATTTCAGTTTTGGAGACAATAGGGAAGGAACCACTGGATAAAGAGAGTTTGAAAAATATAGCAAGATATGTTGATTTCAAGATCAAGGTTTTAGACAAGATAGGAGGATATGAAATCAAGACATAAGTAGAAATTTTTGCCTTAAGTGGTCAAATGAATTTATTCATGTTCAAAAGCTATAAGAAAGGAGAAAATAATGAAGAAAATATTGAGAGGATTTGAATTGATTTGAGCAGAAGAAGGACATCAAAATTGATTGCTTTTATTTTTTATGATGAAAGGTTATAAATTTGTTAGAGGAAGGAAGGAAATGGTGACAATAGCAATTAATTTTGAGGTACCTGGGCAGTGTAGTTGAAAGTGAATAGGATTTGGAGTTAAGAAGTTTTGATCCTGAACTTGACTTAGTCACTTACTATCTATGTGATTCCTGAGCATTCTGTTTAGGTTCTTGCATCATAGAATTCTTTATCTACAAATAATAGCAGCTTAAATAGTAACTACCTAAAAAGTTAATGATGAGCATAACACAAGATTTTACATATATGACATATATAGTAATTTATAAATATTAATATATTTGAAAACTATTCATTATTAATTACTTTCATTAAAGAGAGAAGATACAGTTTCTTATAAATTACATAGTAAATTAAATAAAACTGATTGCAGAAGGGCAAAATGATTGAATTTCAACTGTAAGAACTCTAATGAGATTTGACCAAAAAAACCCTATTAAAAATATGATGATGTTCTACATCAGTGCTTTAAAATATTTTATTAGGAAAAAGTGAAAAGGAAATATGGAAAATAATTAAAATTAGACTGGCAAGGTGTGAGTGATTATAGGAGAAAAGGATGATTCCAGAGTAGATGAACTAGTTTACTATAGAGTGAAAGTTGAAGAGAGATGATAGTGAAGCTTAAAAATAGTGAGATAAATACAGAAGAACAAATAAAGGAAGAAAGAAAAAAGGAAAGGGAAAAGTTGGAAGGAAGAAGAAAGGAAAACCAGAAAGCATAGAAAGAAGGAATCCCTGGGTATTCTGAATATAGCCTAGGTATGGAATGTTATTGTTACCTCTTCCCTTTTGAATCAATCAATCAAACAGTGTTTATTAAATTCCTACCATATTACTACTGTGTGAGGACTAGGGATACAAAGAAAATCATGTTTAGAACTAATTTCTCTATTTTTACCTGAAGGTCAGTTGCTATGATCTAGTCTAGTTATTTTTATAAAACAGAGTTCTAGTGTCAGACTGAAATTCTTTTCTTTTTCATTTGCTGACTCTCCTACCCCACCCCACCCCCAACTAATGACCTCATTTATGCTTGTAATGGAGACGAGAAGATCTCAAAGATCAGGGATGAGTAATAGAGATTTGGACAAAAACTAACCATTCCAGGATATAAAATCTGAAAATGGACAATATGGATGAAAGGAAACAGAAATCTCTCTCTTTCTATGCTTCCCTTGTGCAATATGCCTTTTAATTCTCTCTTACTTATACCAAGGACATGTGTGAAGATCAGTGGGTGGTATTCTAGAATTGACATTGATTAGAGAAAGAGAGAAAGGGATAGAATAAAACAATTTAAAGTATAGAAATGTTAAAGTTCATTTCATTAGAAGTCCATGATGTGAGCCATTTAGAGAAATCCCTTCACATATCATGAAGAGGGAGAACAAGGTCCTTCATCAGAATTTTGGGAATCATTTTCATCTGTCTATCAAATTAACTTTTATAAAACATATTATATGTTCCAGACACTAAGATAAGCAACATATATATATATATATATATA
>NW_025391786.1:0-5226 GCF_016433145.1 Gracilinanus agilis | reverse complement strand
CTCTCTCTCTCTCTCTCTCTCTCTCTCTCTCTCTCTCTCTCTCTCTCTCTCTCCTTCTTTCTTTCTTTCTGAAAGAATACATCCGACTGAAAAGTGCCGCTTTCCTCGAGAACGCAGAAGGACCTCTAATCGGCAAACTAAATTTATTTCATGCCTGAAAGTACCGCGGAGGAGAAAAAAAAAAAAACCCTTTGTCGTGTAGAACTTGACTTTGGGGAGATGGAGCTCTGGTCAGCATCTTCTCTATCTCTCTTGAATTCCGGCAAGTGAAGAAACCTCAGGCTAGCGATCCAGCTGGGCAGAGCCTTGAACCTCTGCCTTCAGCCCGCCAATTCCTCTCCCACAAATGAGCTGCTTTTCTCCTTCATTGCTCAAGGTGGGCTACATTGAGAAGAGGTCAAAGAGTTTGATCCTTCCCTTACTATCTCTCGGCGGCCGCCAACTTTGGGGCAGAGGGTGCTGCGAGGCCACACTTCCCAGGCATGAAATCCTGCAAAGCCAACTCCCTGGATTCCGCCGTGGAATCTGAGCCCCAGTGCAAAGGTGGCGTCGAGTGCGCAGGGAAGGGCAGCTCGGAAAGAATGGAGAATGCTGCCCGGCGGAGGCTGGCGGCCAATGCCAGGGAGAGGCGGCGTATGCAAGGACTCAACACGGCTTTTGATCGCCTGCGGAAAGTGGTCCCCCAGTGGGGCCAGGATAAAAAGCTCTCTAAGTACGAAACGCTGCAGATGGCCCTCAGTTACATCATGGCTTTGACCCGGATCCTGGCTGAAGCGGAGCGATACAGCACAGAGAGGGACTGGATTCACCTTCATTGCGAGCACTTCAATCAGGACAGCTACCACGCCCTCGTGGGACCCAAGCTGCCCGGAGAGAGTGAGCACTACGCCCAAAGACTCTTCGGCTATCAGCCTGAACACTTTCAAATGGCCAATTAAGGCCCCTCGATGCCCCTCCTCATATTGCCTGACTTGATCATTGCTGGAAGCCGGCGGACCGGGCTGTGGGCTTTGAGGCTTGGCAGCTTCAGTCTTTGAAGTGGAATCCTAGAAATAGATTTCGTTTGGGAAATGCATCTCTAGAAGGTCAGCCAAGTTAGGACTTAAAAAAACAAAGCTTGTCAAGCCAGAGAATATTCGAATCTTGTCTCCCCCCTCCCCCTCCCCACTGACATTGACGTAGAAATGCCAGAGCACAGAATCACTCTCTTGAGATGTTTCATTGCTTGCCATGGAAATTGTAAATGACCTGATCACGAAAATTAGTTCGAGGACTTTTCCTCCATCTTTCCTACTCTTTTACTGACTCCTTTGAGGAAAGGAATTCCACCTTCAAGAAAAAAATGAGATGAGACTGTCCTGCTGGTTTAGTCCTCAGAGAATGAACTTGGGTAAACTTTGTAAGTTTGACATGTTATGGATTCCCTTTGCTTTCCTTATTTGTGTATTTCTTGTCTGTGCTCAGAATGGAGCCCATTCCACCTTGTGCAAACGATGCTAACCTTTACACTCGCTTGTCAAAGCAAACACTTTTATGCTATATTGTGATGTTTGTGTGTGTGCATGAGGAGAAATCTTAGGCTTTTTTGGTAGAGCATTATGGGCATAAATTCTCTGTATTTTTTTAATCAGCTTCCATATAGGATTTAAAATATAGATTTTTGTAAACTATTAATAAAACATTGGCCTTCCTTGGTTTCTTTTTTTTTTTTTTTAATTTTTTTATGTTAGTTCTGTACTGATTTCCTAGTAGTCTTGCAATGCTTCTGGGGCAATGGCCACTGGCACTGCCCATAACACCGATCTGGGTTGGAGGGCTACAGAATCTCCGAGCAGAATGGGATTTCAGAAGCCATCTTGCCCAACCTGTCTTTGACCAGGAATCGTCCCTGCAACATCCCTGACAAATGGTCACCCTGCCTCCACCTGAGGCTTCAGTGATGGGGAACTAATTCCTGTAGAAGGGAGCTCATTCCGCTTTGGGAACATTGCAACCATGAGGCTGATATTTGGAAATGATTCTTCAATCAGCTATGAAATTCAGAAGTGTTTGGTGGGTTTTTGTTTGTGTTTTTTTTTATATAATTTAAGTAACTTTTACGTTTTAAACAATTAAAGTTAAAACATGGTTTTACTATTTTGTTTCTTATGGAACAATTATGTAATAATTTATACAGATGGTTAGAGATATCCTTCAAGTTGGGGGGGAGAGAGAGAGAGAGAGAGAGAGAGAGAGAGAGAGAGAGAGAGGAGGGAGGAAGAGAAGTAGAGAGACACACTCAGAGAGGGAAAGAGAGAGAAGGAGGGAGAAAAGTAGAGAGAAAGAGAGGGAGGGAGAGAGAAGGGGAGGGAGGGAAGGAAAGAGAGAGGGAGAGAGAATGGAGGGAGAGAAGTAGAGAGACAGAAAGAGAGAAAAGGAAAGAGAGAGAAGGAGAGAGACAGGGAGAAGGAAGGAAGAGAAGTAGAGAGACACACACAGAGAGGGAAAGAGAGAGAGGGAGGAGGGAGGGAGAAAAGTAGAGAGAAAGAGAGGGAGGGAGAGAGAGAGGGAGGGAGGGAAGGAAAGAGAGAAAAAGAGAGAGAGAGCGCGCTTTTGGCAAAGACTTCTCTGTACTTAATACTAAGAAGTTCTCCTTTCAAAAGTGATAGGAGGGGTGGTGGGCTAAGTGTAGAGTTGGATCTACTGAATTCCCTTTGTCACTCATCCATACATCTGCTAGCTTTGTAAAAAATCAGTGCAGCTCCTTAGTGTAAGAAAAGATGTAGTGGTTTATGGCATTGGTTATATTTATGGAGAACTTCTTATTCATAATTAGCAAGAACTTAGAGTCTCATTTCTCTGTACACTTGGGATTTGTTAAAAACGAAACAAAATGAATGAGATTCCAATTTTAAAAGCATGAACTCTGTTCACGCTTAGTCTCTCTCCAATTTACAATTTGACCACAGTCTATGGTATATCCACAGCTCTGCCTCAACTGTCATTAAGAAATAGGAATCCCCTTTCAGCTTACAAGCAGAGAAAATGCTTTCTCAAACCCATAGGCTCAAAGTAAAAATGGAATTTTTGTGAAATCATCAAATAATGAATATTCATAATCTCCTTTTCTTTCAAACCATTTTGAAGGCAGCAAATCTATGATTACTCTGGACTCTGAATTTCTATTATTAAAATTACAAAGCAATATATCTAGCCTTTTCATGATGATTGCTTGGTATAAGTGTGAGGTGTGTGGGCACAACAATGAACCAAGCATAGAGATTCTGTCCTCTGCCATCATGATGACCAAATTGGAGTTTTGGCTAGCTTTCTCTGCTTCTCTAATCCCTGCCCCCAACAAGTATTGTAATCTAATTAAGCTTTTTAGAAAGAATTATGAAAAATAGTGCTCTAAGTATATCATGAATTATAAAGGTGAATGAGAACAAGTCTGAAAAAGAACTCCAGTGGAGTACACGGTCCGGACCACTTTACATAGTCTTAAATATTCAAATTTTTTTGATGTTTTTTACCCGTGTGACCTTTATGGGCCTCAGTTTCTATATCTGTAAAATGAGGTGGTTGGGTTAGATGCTTAAGGTCCCTTCTAAACTCTGGGTCAGATCCTATAATTTTTTCAGGCAGATAGAGAGCCTCTCATTACTGGGGGGGGCGACATAAGGAGATGGATTTTTCTACCACCACAGCTCGCCAAGACCCCTAAGTTATGGAGGGGTCACAATCTGTGTCAGTGAGGAATATGTCAACCCAGATAAAATTTTAGATCCATTAAACATTAAAATGTTTATTTTTTATATTCTTGCTCAAAATATTCTTGAGCATGAAACTGGTGATGGACTGGAGGCCAATTAACCTCAGGATCAGCCTGGTTGAGTTCAGAGATGCTCACTCCCAGGCTGGCTTTGGGCTTATGGTCCTTTTGGCCATGGCAATTTTTGTAGACCATCTGGGTCAAGAAGGATTGCCTTATACATCAGGGAAGGAGAAATCAGAGATCTTTGAAGAATTATGGAGTTGTGCCTTGCCTTCCCATCTAGATTATAAGCTCCATGTACCACTCTTTCTTTGTTTACCACAGAGCCAGAAATCTTGTGATGGGTAGAAAAAGTTTTGGATACAAAGATAGGAAAGAGCCACATTCAAATTTGGAGTCTGGCATGAGCTGTGTGATCCTGGGCAAGTCTCTTCACTTCTGAGCCTCAGTTTCCTCATCTATAAAAGTGGGAGACAATAATTCCTATAATATTTTCTATCATTGTTATGAAGAAAAGACTTTAAGAACCTTAGAGCACCGCATAAATATGTGTCATTGGACTAGGGCTTCATACCTAATAGATGTAAAAAAAAAACCCAACACCTTTCTTTCTGTCTTGGAATCTCTACTGAGTATTGGTTCCAAGGCAGAAGAACAATAAAGGCTGGTTAAATGAGGTTTAGTGACTTGCCTAGGGTCACCCAACTAGGAAGTATCTGAGGCCAGATTTGAACTGAGGACCTCCCATCTCCAGGCCTGCCTCTCTCTCCACTGAGCAACTTAGCCACACCTTTAAGAGGATCTTAATAAACATTTCTTGAATGTTCCATTATTGATAATTCATAAGGATCATAGAATTTTAGAGTTAGGTCAAACTTCTTTCATTTATAGATAAGGAATCCTGACCTCTGCCGGGAGGCTGGAAAGTGGATAAAGGTGATACAGAGGGGGAAAGTAAAAAGAAAGAGCAAGGGCCACTCACAAAGAAGTGATAAATGCCAGGCTCCTCCTCCTAAGCACTGCAAAGCTGCCTGTCCTCTAAGGAATAGCCTTCAGGTGAGAGATCATCCAGGAAGGAGCAGAGGAAAAAGAGACGGATAGTGAATGTTGGGAATTACCTGCAAAGGGCTACTGAAATAGCTATTGGTCATCTAGATGACCTGTAACACAGAAAAGTGTTGTATGTGAGTGTAGTCCATGAGTCCTAGGGAGGGAGGCCTTATGCTAACTTCAGCCTGCACTCACACCTCCTTATAGCAAGACTGGCTATGTTCCCCCTCATATTTCTAGCATCACCCCAAAGAGTTATGGGATTCTTCCAGAATGCCATTGGCTTGAGACTTTATTCCAGGGTGTTCAGAACTTCAGGATCATTGAACCAATTAACATCAATCTGGTTTTACTGAGGTTTTACATTGATTATAAATATATTTTATTTATATAAATAAATATAAGCATTTATTTATATAAAT
>NW_025391785.1:0-9601 GCF_016433145.1 Gracilinanus agilis | reverse complement strand
ACCATCATATCATCTGCAAAGAGTGATAGCTTAGTCTCCTCATTGCCTATTTTGATACCTTCATTTTCTTTTTCTTTTCTAATTGCTACTGCCAATGTTTCTAGTACTATGTTGAATAATAGAGGTGATAGTGGGCATCCTTGTTTCACTCCTGATCTTATTGGGAAGGCTTCTAATTTATCCCCATTGCATATGATGCTTGTTGATGGTTTTAGGTATATACTGTTTATTATTTTTAGAAAAGGTCCTTCTATTCCTATACTTTCCAGTGTTTTCAATAGGAATGGATGCTGTATTTTGTCAAAGGCTTTTTCAGCATCTATTGAGATAATCATGTGATTTTTGTTTCTTAGACTGTTGATATGGTCAATTATGTGGATGGTTTTCCTAATGTTGAATCATCCTTGCATTCCTGGTATAAATCCCACCTGATCATGGTGGATAATCTTCTTAATTATTTGCTGGAGTCTCTTTGCTAGTATCTATTTAAGATTTTTGCATCTATGTTCATTAGGGAGATTGGTCTATAGTTTTCTTTCTCTGTTTTTGGTCTACCTGGCTTTGGAATCAGTACCATATTTGTGTCATAAAAGGAATTTGGTAGGACTCCTTCTTTGCTTATCATATCAAATAATTTGTATAGTATTGGGATTAGTTGCTCTTTGAATGTCTGATAGAATTCACTTGTGAATCCATCAGGTCCTGATGATTTTTTCTTAGGGAGTTTTTTGATGGCTTCTTCAATTTCTTTTTCTGATATGGGATTATTTAGGTATTCTATTTCTTCTGCTGTTAATCGAGGCAATTTATATTTTTGTAAATATTCATCCATATCTCCTAAATTGTTATATTTATTGCCATATAATTGGGCGAAATAGTTTTTAATGATTACCTTAATTTCCCCTTCATTAGAGGTGAGGTCTCCCTTTTCATCTTTAATACTGTCAATTTGGTTTTCTTCTTTCCTTTTTTTATTAGATTGGCCAGTACTTTGTCTATTTTATCTGTTTTTTCAAAATACCAGCTTCTAGTCTTATTTATTAATTCAATACTTCTTTTACTTTTTATTTTATTAGTTAATTAATAATTAATTGAGGGTCTAAAAAAATAAGACATTGAAAAGAAATCTATTATATTTCAGCCAAATTTTTTTTAAAAAGGAAATGTTAGCAATCATGATCTCAAAGCAAAATAAAAAATAGAATTAAAAGAGATAAAGAGGGAAATACATTTTGCTAAGAAAAAAAGATACCATAGATAATAAATTAATATCAGTACTTAACATATATGCCCCAAATAGCATCTAATCTAAATTCCTAAAAAATTCCTGAATTCCTAAATGAATTACAGGAGGAAATAAACAATAAAACTATAATAGTGAGAGACCTGACTTAAAACCAGATAAATCTAACCACAAAATAAACAAGAAAGAAGTTAAAGGAAATTATAAGCAAAATTATAGAAAGGTTAAATATGACAGATCCCTAGAGAATATTGATGGAAACAGAAAGGAGCACTGGAAGATATTGATGGAAATAGAAAGGAGCACACCTATTTCTCAGCTAATTATAGCACCTTCACAAAAAGTAGCCTTGTGTAAAGCATAAAAACTTTGCAAATGTAGAAAAATGGAAATATTAACTGCATCTTTTTCTGACCACAATAAATAAAAAGAAAGAGTCAAAAAATGAATCATAGAAATAGTCAATAATTTTATCAAAGACAATAACAGCAATGAGGCAAAATAACAAAATTTGTGGAATGCAACTAGAATAACACTTATGGGAAATTTTGTGTCTCTAAATGTCTAAATTAATACAATAGAGAATTAGATGAGCATGCTACTAAAAAATACAAGAGAGTCAACAAATTAAGAATCCCCAATTAAACACCATAATAAAAAACCTTAAAGACAAAGGAGAAATTAATGAAATTAAAAGTTCGAAATCACTGAACCAAAAAAAGAGCTTTTTTAAAAAAGAAACAAAACAATAAAATAGATAAGCCAGTGATTTTTTTAAAGAAAAAAGAAACCAAATTACTGATATACATAAAGAAAAAATAAAGTCATAATTAATGAAGAAGAAATAAAAATAATTATTAGGAGCTATTTTATCCAACTATATGCCTGATAATATACTGCCTAATAATATACTGATAATATACAAGAAATGGATAAATATTTATGAAAATATGTATTGCCTAGATTAACAGAATAGGAAATATTATACTTAAATAACACTATCTGTGAAAAATAAACTGAACAAATAAATAAACTCCTGAGAGGGGTAGGGATAGGAGAAATAGGACCAGATAGATTCTATCAAACATTTAAAGAAATATTAATTTAAATACTATATAAAGTGTTTTTAAAAATCAGTAAGAGTCCTACCATGTTCCTCCTATGACATAAATATCATGCCTAAACCAAGGTAAGTTACAACAAAGAAAACTATGAACCCATTTTCCTAATGAATACTAATGCAAAAATTCTAAATAAAATACTAGCAAACACAAAGATCATAAGCTATGACCAGACTGGGTTTATACCAAGAATGCAGAGCTGAGTCAATATAAGGAAAATTATTAAGTACAATTATCCTTACCACATCACTGGGATTAGGGGCTTCAGGATCCTGCAGCTAGAAAATGCACGAAAAATAATGTGGCCCTCTTTTTTGTACCAGAGAAGTCTGAATTTTTTATTTTTCTCTTATGGTGTGTTTATAGTACCTTATTGTAAATTTTGGGTTAAGTATGCATTTCTGAGTTTCTGAATTTTTTTATGGTATATGCTGGCCTTCCCGTGATATCTACACCTTCTGAAAACTAAAAAAAAAAAAAAAATCCCACTTGATTTTCTATACTCACCTGTGATATATGGAAACTATGATCGTGAAAGTCTCAGTGTGAAAGGGGATAACTATATAATTGACCATAATAGAAACAAAAAACAACAAAAATCATGCAAAAAATATTTTTGATGGAATAAAACCACCATTCCTATTTTTAAAATAAAAAAACAAAGTTTTCCTTAAGATGATAAATAGTATTTTGCTAAAACTACTAACTGTAATGGATTCAAGCAATAAACCTTATCAATAAGATGAGGAGTGAAGTAAGGATGTTCATTATCATCACTAATATTCCATATCATACTAGAAACACTAGTTATAGAAGATAAGAAAAAGAAATTAAAGGAGCAAGCATAGGTAATCAAACTGTGTTTATGTGTTACAAATATTTTGTAAAAACTTATTTTTTCCATGGAGGAGAATATAAGAGGGAGAGAAAAAATAAATTTTAGTTCAAGGAGAAAAAAATTTAATTTTTAAAAGAAAAGTTAAATTCTTCTAGATAGGGGCACAGTGAAGAAAATTTTGGACCTGGAGTCAGAATGATCTAAATTCAAATCCAGCCACAGACACTTATGTGACCCTGGACAAATCACTTAACTTCAATCTCCCTTAGTGTCCTTAACTATAAAAAAAAAATAGATCATAATAGCACCTACTTAATAAGGTTGATGTAAGGATCAAATAAGATAATACTAATAAATGCTTCTCCTTTATTAATCAAGTAAATTTAACAACATAGCTTTCACACAATTAACAGACGATGAATGTAGCCACTCAACACCTGAAATGGAAAAAAAACTTAACAGTTAATTCTTTTTGTTCCCTACTCCCTTTTCATCCTGTAATTTCATCACTCAACTGATTAGGGGTCCCCTAATCATCTCCCTATTATATTCACACAGAAAAACTTTCTAAGATGCATTGCAACACTAAAGTTCTGTGATTCAGAATGTTCCAGAGATATGAGCTTCCTCAGCATTTTAATTCTTTTTCCCATGTTTCCATTGCAAAATATAGCTGAGTTATGCCTAGTCATATGGTTTAGAATCTGATTAGGAATTTTTTCCTCTTTCCTAATTGGAAATTCATTGTCTTCATAACAAAATTTTTTTGAAAAAAAGTTCTTTGCTTTCTGGAGATTCATCTGTATGTGTTTTCTAGGCCATTGAGTTCTACTCTAAGGCATTGCATTTTGACCCACAAAATGATTCTGCAACCTTGAATCGAGCTATCACAAATACAATATTACAGAAATTTGAAGAAGCAAAAGAAGATTTTATAAAGGCAATTGAACTCTGTCCTTTTTGGGGTGCAGTATATTATGACAAGGCACTCTTATACTACAGTTTACAACAATATGAGATAGCTGAAGAGGATCTTACTAAAGGTATGTAGATACTTTTTAAAATTTCCTGATAATTTTGAGATGATTGAGATTAAAAATAAGATCAATCATTTAATTACCCAAGGAAACTAAAATAAAACTTAAAGTATAAGTAGTAGTAGTTTTATAATTATATCAACAGATCTCTCATGTTCTTATTTTGAAAAATCAACATGATGAAACATTTATAGTACTTTCAACTGAGCTTCCATAAATTCCTGCTTTGATCACAGTGCTGAGGTGACTGGGTTCTCAAAGTAAACCAACAAAGTCCAAGCTCCGGCTGGTTCTACCATGAGAAAAAAGTTTTAAATACAGTTCTAAGTATGCTTCCCAAAATCTAGCATCATTAAATGTGTACTCATCTCTAATAGGCTGATCATTTGGTTATCAAATTTTGTGGCCATGACAATTTATTTAAAATACAAAAGGATCCTCAGACTTTTGTGGCCCTCTTTTGTTTCTACATTGATTGTGTCAGAGTCGCAGAAAAAGGGATAAATTGTGCAAAAAATCAGGATTATTATTATATTAAATTTTCTTAGCTGTTGGAACTCTAAATGCTCGATCCTTGTCCAGTGTCCTAAAAAATTTTTGGCATTCCTACTTGGAGTGAAACCAGAAACAAAAAGGTAGTCAAATAGAAGAAGGTTATCACCCGAGAAATAAGCAAATAAAGGAACTATATTACAAAACATCAAGAAACTTTTTTCATGGAACATTATCTTGTATTGTTCATGATAAGTAAGAAGATTTGTCATGAAAGTGGCAGTTATTCAATATATTAATTAATGGTTTATGTGTCAGCATTTATATTGAAGATAATGAGGAGGTAGAAAAATGATATGAAGAACTTTTCTTTTTTTCTAAAAAATCTATTAATATCATTACCTTGAGCCTGCTTAATGTCTTCTGTTGACTTTATAATGGCTCTTACTTCCACATGAAGTTTTCTTAGCAGGTGGAAGGAAAAGGAAGCCAGGAAAAAATGTATCCCCATTAGTTTTGAGAAAACTTAAACTACAGAGCAAATTTAGAGAGACTGACAAGAAAGTATGGTATGAAAAGAAAGCTGGGGGGACCTGAAAAAATAAAATTTTGTTTTTCCCTTGAGGAAGCTTTTTACATATATAGGAGGTGATCTTCACAGTAGTCTTAATTATATATTTTGAATAATTATGAATTCCCAAAATATTAGATGTGTCAATATTCATTTTTAAGAAAAAATTCAAAAGTAAATATAAATGATTTTTCACTCAACCTTTAAGAATTTGTGAAAGTTTAGATTAGATAGGCAATGCAAAGTAAGGCAGAGAAACAATTTTCTTTTCTTACCTGAAACCTGTTTTTGAAAAGAATGAATTAGTATCACTACTGAATAATTTTTCAATTTTATATAATTATTTGTATAATTAGCATGTTGTATAGGATGCTACAATAGGCCTATTATAGACCAAGTATAGGCCATCCCTCTAAAAAAACATCTCTTTGAAAACAAAAAGTATGGAAGTATTCACTGAAAAATAACACTTTAAAAAGAGGGCTTAGATTTTATATAAATATGATTTGATTTTATAAAATCATATCTTTTATTTACATAAGTGCAATAATTAAGACAAATTAAAGATGTTTGCTTTAAGCTACTTTTTAAACCTTTCCATATTTTTCCCCAAAAGTTCCCCAAAGAACTTCTCATTAAAATGTTCTCATTTGCTCTAGAATCAAGTATCTTCATCCAGAATCAAATGCTAAGGTTTTAAAAGTTTGTAAAGTCTAATTATGCTAATTAAGGTATATCAAAAAGAATACATATATATGATTGCAAAATAAATTTGATACCATAGATAATTTGTTGGAATGTGATTTCAACATGAGTGATATTTAAGTTTTCAAGTAATTTATTGCTCCCTAAAAATGACTAAATTTTTTAATTAATGGAATAAAATAAATCTTGAAATGCATCATTATCTTTTGCAGCTTTGTCATTGCAACCTAATGATCATCTGGCATATAAACTTAGAGCAGATATTCGTGGGAAAATGGGTAAGACTGAAGAAGCTCTGAAGGACTATAACCAATCACTCGACCTTCAAGAATTTGCTAGAGTTTAGAATAGATAGGCAATGAAAAGGAATGGAAACAATAGCCATTCTTTTCTAATCTGAAATCTGTTTTTGAAAAGAATGAATTAGTATCATTATTGAATAATTTTTTAACTTTCATACAATTATCAAAACAATTAGCAACTTTCATTCTGTCCTGTGATTTTTTTTAAAATTACTTTTAATTAGAGAATATGTTTGGCCCACCCCAAAATTTAAATTTCTCGGTAGCATTTAATTGCTGCTATCTCTTAAAAAATATTAAAAGTACTGAAGTAGTCTCTTCAAATTAAGAATTTTTTGTAATAATACCTACCATATGAATACAAAGAAAAAAAGTCATATTTTAAAGAACCAAATAGTAATGTTTCAGTTCAGTTTTTAGCTTTTCTTTCTTAAAGAAAAATACACTTCCTGGCTAAAAAAGAAATGTGAATTTGGGAAAATTACTCTTTCTTATTACCTACAATAATGTGCATATATGCAGCCTTTCAATGGCATATGTATTTTCTAATTGCTGAATAAAAAGTTTCTCCTTGAACATGCTAATTTATGGAGGAATTCTCCTGACCAACATGTACTTCTTAAGGATGGATATACTCTATTTCTTTCAGACATCTTAGTGCCATAAGAAATATCACATAAATATAGTCTATTTCTTTCACCTTTTCTGAAGTGAGTTCTTAAGAGGTTACCCACAGTATTTTAGGAACTTCTTTCCTTTTACTTATTAATGATGACAAGCTTGCTACTTTTGCAGTGAGTTTTACTTCTACAAATGATATTTCCTTTTCTACCTCCCACTTTGATTTCTACTAGCTTATGCCCTTTCCACTTCAAGTGCCTGATCTCATTTGAGAAATTATCCACCTCTCTGGCTACTTAGTGGATCACACAAGGTGGCAACATAAGAAGCAGATTTTAATTTTTCTTCTTTGTGGAGATAATTCTTGTTTTAAGTTTCTCATCTCAGTATTTCTTATCAAATCAATAATTTGTCTATTCAAAACAAATTTTCCATTTCTTGCTAGTAGGAGAGAATCAACTCCTTATTTAACTGCTGATCCAAGAGTATAATTTTATAGTTAAGTTGGCAAGCCATTTCCCAAAGATAAGCAAATATTATTTGCAAAAAGTATAACTTTTACTTTATCTGCCCAAGATAATGATTAAGACAAGTTGTGTTGTAAAAGAAGTGTTCAAGGTGTAAGAAAATATGACCTCTTTAGGAAATGGTTATCTAATGTCTCAGTTGTATCCAAAAGATCCTGCCCCTCCCCTGCAACCTTCAACACTCTTTAATAACTTCCGAAATGACTTCAGATTTGCTGTTTCTCAAAATTCTAGCTAAGTATATCCGAGTTATTTGGATTCTCACCAGATCCTGAATCTCTCTGAATGTCAAGCATTCAGTTTCTAGTGGGTTATCTTAGCTGCCTACTGAATTGTAATTTATGTGACATGTACATATGTATATATAATACTCAGAAGTATGTTGGATTAATCCTAGATCAGGTCCTGTCACTAAGATTTCCATAAAGTCAGTTTGCAAACCTTGAATTTTGGTTCAGACCTGCACATCATTTTTGTCTTCTCAATTATAAACTTGAACACTGGAATACAAACTAATTCAAATCAACTATACTAATGTCATGTTGGTATTATAGATTTAATAGAAAGTCAGTAAAAGCAAAAGTTTAGCTCAATAGTTGTAATCCCGATGAACTAGCAAAGAAAGATCACTTTTTGTCCTTCTCTTCCTGATGGAGTTTTTTAAATGTGTAAATTAAACAAGTTCCCAGAAAAGAGCATTAAACTAACAATAATTTAATAAGCATTAAGCTCTATTTTCAACATTCATATTATCTTCTAGTCTTTCTTAATGCACATAATGCAACTTTTACATTTTTTAATGTCTATACACATATAGAGCTTGTGATCTTCTATTTTTCATTAACCTTATTAAACTGAAGCATAATCCCCACAGAACTTAGGACCTTCTTCCCCCAATAAAGAGCACACTGGAAGGATACTATACCAAGCATAGAACCCAAGTCCTTCCATCCCCAAGAAGAAAATTACCTGAGATACATCTGAGAAGCAAGAACCCTATAAGAGGGGAGGAACACCTGAAGGATACAATGCCTTCTTTTTTTTTGTTTTGTTTTGTTTTTTTAACCCTTAATTTCTGTGTATTGGCTCATAGGTGGAAGAGTGGTAAGGGTGGGCAATGGGGGTCAAGTGACTTGCCCAGGGTCACACAGCTGGGAAGTGTCTGAGGCCCGATTTGAACCTAGGACTTCCCGTCTCTAGGCCTGGCTCTCAATCCACTGAGCTACCCAGATGCCCCACAATGCCTTCTTTATTAAGCAAGAACTGACATTTTCTAACAGAGAGGTGGGGGAAAGGGCTGATCCAGGGAAGGATCTGGCAAGGTATAAATCAAGAGTTCCAAGAAATGAGGGAGAGATGACAGATTTCCAAAGAGTTGGGGGTGGGGGTGTTAAGGGTTCCAGAAGCAAAGACGCTGGGACATATTTTGGCATAGTAGCATAGATAAGTGAGAATGAATTAATTCAACTCCATAGTTAAGGCCAAGTAATAATCCAATGAACAGAAAGTTTTCAAAAATAGCTTGGGAGGTCCAAGGTTAACAGAAAGAGATAATCTACTCAACAGAATGTGAGACCTAAAGTTACCTAAATCCCATCCCAGGTTTCCATGGATATTTCAGCTTGGTTTATTCATTGTCTTTCTTCCAAGGGTATTCAGCTTCTCCAAGTCACCCTGAATCATAAGTAATTGGAGTCAGTCTCATACAGCTTCATCATCTACATAATTAATCAAATTAAGATAATTAGTATATTCATTTTTATATTTATTTTTATAAGAATTTCCATCCAAATCATGTCCTATGTTGATGCCTCATTGGTGCATATAGGTGACCTTCAGATGTTGAAAACTATGCCAGACAAACACAGGCTCTGACAAGGACTTCAGGTGGAGGCTCAGCAATAGCACTGCCCTAGGACTGAAAGAGCTGAAATAGACTTAGTCCTAGTAGCTTTAAGATAAAACAGGAATGTCAGAGTTCATTCCTTTTCCTCTAGAGGAAGAGTAAGCCCCTTCCCTTTTCCCAGTTCAGAATGGAAAGAGGAAGGAAGAAAGGAAAGAAGGAGGGAAGGAAGGGAAGAAGGGGGAAAAGGAGGAAGGGAGGAAGGATGGAAAAAAGGAAGGAAGAAAGGAAGGAAGGAAGG
>NW_025391784.1:0-4966 GCF_016433145.1 Gracilinanus agilis | reverse complement strand
GAGGAGAAGTCTAATATTCATGTAAAAATTTAAGATTTTCAAAATGTTTTGTTTGATATTCACAATAACTATGTATCATCCCCATTTTATAGATGAGGAAACTACAGTAATTTTCTGAACATCAACCAGTTAGTAAGTATCTAATTGGTCTGTTCCAAATCTCATCACTTACCATTCCACTTAATCTTCAAGCATTTAAAATGAGCACCTACTATGTGCTAAGCACTGGGAATACAAAGATAGCAATAAACTATCCCTAACTGTCTTCATCTGTCATTTTAAATTCTGGGACCTCAGTTTCCTGATCTGTCAAATGGGATGCTCTGCTGACCTCACAAGGCTATTGTATAGATTAAATGAGATATTCCTTGTGAAAGCACTTTGAAGAGTAAAAGTCTTCAGGGATTCCCAGTCCTGCTCATTCTCCAGACGTCCTTCCAAGGCTTGCCTTCCCCGACCACCCTAACTTAAATCGAGATTTCCCTCTGAATGCCTTTAGCCCTCATGGGTTGAGTCGACATTTATAACTTTATGCCTAGTAATAATGTCGGGCTGGGAGCTACCTTTCCATGCCTGTGAATATCCTCCTCAATAAGAGCGGGAGGTCCTCTGGGCAAAGCCAGGAGTCCTCTCCTTTAGAGTGTCCCAGGGGCCCTGGCATAGAGCTGGGCAGGGTGAGGGGGTGAGGGGCCAGGGGAGCAGGGTGGAGAGGGGGCACAGCAAAGACTCGCTCCACACTGGCACCTGCTGGGCCATGCTGGGATTGTCTTGGGAGCCTCTTTTCCCCCATTGCCCACCTCCCACCCCCACCATCAGTGGTAACCACTGGTGGCTCCTCCAGACCAAGGCTGACTCAGGGATCCAGAGGCTGGTCCTGATGCCCTGGAGGGAAGCAGCCAGAGCAGGAGGAAAATGTTTGTTCTGCATCGGGGCTGTGCTCGGGATCCAATTTATTTCCTTAGAGTCCTCATTAGCACTGATTGGGCCTCAAGCCCGCAGCCAACTCCTGAAATAAACACTTCATCAGAACCGGCAAGTTTAGAAGCAAACACCGGCATGCCAGATTCCCTGACCGGGGCGAGCGGGGACCCGAGTCAGGGTTTGGGGAGTCACAAAGCTCAACCCTCCCCCCTCCTCCATCACTACTAAATCGCACCCGTTGTTCCTCCAGATGAGTGAGTGCCTCCTCCTTGGAGGCCTCCCTGGGTCCCCACAGCAATCACCCAAAGTCAAGAAAGCTAAAAAAGAGAAGAGCCAGCATTTGAACCAGGACCTTCAACTCTAAATCCATTAAGCCACTTCCTGAAACATAACAATAACAGTGTCAGGGGGAGAAGGAGCCCTGAGGCCAGCTGGTTCAATCATCCATAGCTGGCCTCTGTGACAGATGTTTATCCAACTTCGGCATACATACTGCCAGTGATGGAGAGCTCACTACCAAATTTCCCATCATCCAATGGGCGCATCGTAGGGACATTTAGGTATTGTATGGATACACACAATAGTGATATCGATACACAATATTGTATTGATACAATGCAATATTGACTGCATTGTTGTTGCTTTTTTATCACTTCAGACTTCAGCATTGCATCATTTCAATGAAGTTTCTCTCCCAACCAAACTAGGGGCTCCCAGAGGGCAGGGATTGTGTTTCCTCCTCTTTCTGTCTCCCTAGCCTGGTACAATCTGTAAAGATTTCACGAATAAAAGATGAATAAAAGAACGTGGCTTGTTCTTTGAGGGATTCCAATGTGGGGAGATTTGGAAGTCAGAGAGCCCGTTTCAAAGCACGGCTCTCGACTTAGTATGGAACCTTGGGCACTGGGCACGTGGATCACAACTTGGGGGGTAAATGATTGCTAGGGTCCCCTGTCCTTCTGAACCCCATGGGTCTGCGGTATTGGAGAGAGCTTGGCATAGCAGGTCTTCATGGACTTGCATTAATGAAGCAATGAGAATGATCAGTTATTATGTGAATAATTGTTCCTGTATAAAGGAAGCCAGGAAACAGCTTGTTCCCTTAGGTAGGGGAATGTTCCTTTGCTTGTTATTTATGCATATTGTTAATAGTAGGTTAATAGGGGGCAGCTAGGTGGCTCAGTAGATAGAGAGCCAGGCTTGGAGTTGGGAAGGCATGGGTTCAAATTTGACCTCAGGTACTTCCTAGTGGTGTGACCTTGGGCAAGTCACTTAACCCCCTTCTGCCTTGGAACCAATATACAGTATTGATTCTAAGACTGAAAATAAGGGTTCTTTTTTTTAAAGTATGTTAATAAATATTTGTTGTATTGATGATGTCCCAAAGAAGGCGGGCTAAAACACAAGCCTGGCACTATCATCCATCCCCTGCTCAAGAACCCTACAAAGCTTCCTTTCCTCAGTGGGGCTACTGCTCTGGGGTAGACTGAAAACCCCTCAGTTCAGCACTTAAGACCTTTCATGTCCAACTTGCTTTTCAAACTGATTGAAAACAATCCACTCTCACCCCCAACTCCACAGACCTGGCATTCCAACCAGTGTGGCATACTTGCTATTCTTCAAACTCTTCTTGTTTCAGGATCACACAGTTAGAAAGTATCTAAGGCTGGATTTGAACTCAGATCTTCCTGATTCCAGGGTCAGCACTCAATCACCTCGATGCTTCAAAATGCCAATAAAATGAGACTAAAAATGCCTTCAGGGAGCTAGGTAGTACAGTGGGTAGAGTCAGGAAGATTCATTTTCCTGAGTTCAAATCCAGGTTCTGGCATTTACTAACTGTGGGATCTTGGGCAAATTAACATCTATGTGGCTCAGTTTCTTCATCTGGTAAGATGGGGATAATAATAGCCCCCATGCCACAGGGTTGTTGTAAGGATTAAATGAAATATTATGTGTTATATATAACATGCTACATTATTGCGAACTAATTAGCTATTAGTATTAATATACGTATACATACATATGAATATACACAGTCTAGGGCAGTTAGATGGCACAGTAGATAGAGCACCTCGCCTGAAGTCAGGAAGAAGTGAGTTCAAATCCAGCTTCAGACAGTAGCTATGGGACCCTGGGCAAGTCATTTAATAGTTTGCCTCAAGTTCTTCACCTAAGTCAGAGAAGGAAATGGTAAACCACTCTGGGATCTTTACTACTACTACTAATAATAGTAATAGTAATAATAAACAAATTGGGACATGACTGAAATGACAGAACAACAACAACAATAATAATGCTTACAACTATGTAATTCAGGTAAGAGTATGACAGAGTAAACATAACATTGGAACTGGAGTCAGAGGTGCTACATATGGATCCTGACTCTTTACTTACTGATGAGGTGACCTTGGACAAGTCACTTCCTTTTTTGGGCCCTTAGTTTCCTGGACTATGCAGTGAGGGTTTGAATTGGATGGCCTAAGATCCTTTTAGTGTCTAACCTCCTAGGAGTCTGTGAACATGTCTAAAAAGTTTGATAAACCACAAAGCACAGGAAAAATTTGCTATTATTATTATTATTGAGAATATCATAAATTGAGGGAAAAGTAATCAGTCAACAAGGATTTATTTATTAAGCACCTACCCTATGCCAGGCACTGGGCTAGGCACCAAAGATACAAAGACAAGACTTAATTCTAAGAAGAATTAGCATTATATAATAGCTAATATTTACCAGCACTCTCTGGTTTGCAAAGTGCTTCCTATCCATTCTCTCATTTAATCGTCACAATGACCCATGAATTCAATGATCTTCCTCATGCAGATGATTCTCAGATCTATTTCAGCTGCCCTTCTCTCCCTCCTGACCTCCACTCTTGCATCTCTAATTGCCTCTAGGATATCTCGAACTGGATAGCTCACAGAGATCTTAGAAGTCAACATGTCCAAAACAGAATTCGTTAACTTTGCCCATAAACCCTCCCCTCTTCCCAATTTCCCAATTACAGACAAGGCACCACCGTACATCCTCCCAGGAGCCTGGGCTCACAACCTAGGAGCCACCCTGGCCTCCTCACTATCTCTTACCACCCCCCTGAGCCAATTGATCAGCCACAGTCAGACACGTTGGATATTGGCCCCAACGTGGTGATGTCACTTTGGTTCTCTTCGAGTACAAAGGACAGCAACCAACCAAACAGCCAACCAAGTCCAAGTCCTGGGGATTCTGCCCTTACATGATCTCTCATATATTCCCCCTCCTTTCCTCTAGGACCTCCTCACCCTCCCTGGTGCAGATCCTCATCACCTGGACTATTATATAGTTGGAGAACAGTGGGGATGCCTTCCTCTCTCAAGTCTCTCCCCACTCCGATCCTCCCAACACTCTGCTACCAAAGTTATCTTCCTAAAGCCCATGCCTGTCTCTGTCACCCTTCTTCCTCTCAATAAACCTCAATGGCTACATGTTACCTCTGGAATAAAATACAAAATGGACCTTTTGGCTTTTTTTTTAACCTTTACCTTCCACTTTAGAATCAATGCTGAACATTGCTTCCAAGGCAGAAGAGTGGTAAAGACTAGACAATGGGGGTTAAATGACTTGCCCAGGATCACCCAACTAGGAAGTATCTGAGGCTAGACCTTTTGGCTTTTAAGGCCTTTCATGTCCTGCCCTACCTTCCCATCTTTCTTTCTAATCTTTATTCATTTTACTCCCCTTCATATAGTCTATGATCCACTGACACTGACAATCTTGCTGTTCCTCACCTAGACCAGGTATAATTTGCTGTCCCAGAATTTGAAGGCTCAAATTCTAGCTTTTGAAAGAAGTCCAGTGGATAGAATGTCAGGCCTAGAGTCAGGAGGACCTGGGTTCAAATCTGACCTCAGATACTTCCTAGCTCTGTGATCCTGGGCAAGTCACTTAACCCCATTTGCCTAGGTCTTGCCCTTCTGTCTCAACATCATTACTTACTAAAACAGAAAGTAAAGTTTTTTAAAGAGAGAGAAAGAAAGAAAGGAAGAAAGAAAGAAAGAAAGA
>NW_025391783.1:0-11008 GCF_016433145.1 Gracilinanus agilis | reverse complement strand
CTATTCAACATAGTACTAGAAACACTAGCAGTTGCAATTAGAGAAGAAAAAGAAATTGAAGGTATCAAAATAGGCAAGGAGGAGACTAAGCTATCACTCTTTGCAGATGATATGATGGTCTACTTAAAAAATCCTAGAGAATCAACTAAGAAGCTTGTAGAAATAATCAACAACTTTAGCAAAGTTGCAGGATACAAAATAAATGCACATAAATCATCAGCATTTCTATACATTTCCAACACATTAGAGCAGCAAGAGGTAGAAAGAGAAACACCATTTAAAATCACCCTAGACAATATAAAATACTTGGGAATCTATCTACCTAAACAAACACAGCAATTATATGAAAAAAACTACAAAACACTTTCCAAACAAATAAAGCTTGATGTAAACAATTGGAAAGCCATTGATTGCTCATGGGTAGGTCGAGCTAACATATTAAAAATGACAATTCTACCCAAATTAATTTACCTATTTAGTGCCATACCTATCAAGCTACCAAAAAACTTCTTTACTGAATTAGAAAAAACTATAACAAATTTCATTTGGAATAACAAAAGATCAAGAATTTCAAGGTAAATAATGAAAAAAAAAATGTGAAGGAAGGGGTCCTAGCAGTACCAGATATTAAACTATACTATAAAGCAGCAGTCATCAAAACAATATGGTACTGGCTAAGAGACAGAGAGGAGGATCAATGGAATAGACTTGGGGTTAATGACATCAGCAAGACAGTGTATGATAAACCCAAAGAGCCCAACTTTTGGGACATGAATCCACTATTTGACAAAAACTGCTGGGAAATTTGGAAAACAATATGGGAGAGATTAGGTCTAGATCAACATCTCATACCCTACACCAAAATAAATTCAGAATGGGTGAACGACTTGAATATAAAGAGGGAAACTATAAACAAGTTAAGTGAACACAGAATAGTAAGCTTGTCAGATCTCTGGGAAAGGAAAGACTTTAAAACCAAGCAAGAGTTAGAGAAAATTACAAAATGTAAATTAAATGGTTTTGATTATATTAAACTAAAAAGTTTTTGTACAAACAAAAACAATGTAGTCAAAATCAGAAGGGAAACAACAAATTGGGAAAAAATCTTTATAACGAAAAACTCTGACAGGGGTCTAATTACTCAAATATACAAGGAGTTAAAGCAATTGTATAAAACATCAAGCCATTCCCCAATTGATAAATGGGCAAGAGACATGAATAGGCAATTTTCAGGTAAAGAAATCAAAAGTATCAATAAGCACATGAGAAAGTGTTCTAAATCTCTAATAATTAGAGAAATGCAAATCAAAACAACTCTGAGGTATCACCTCACACCTAGCAGATTGGCTAAAATGAAAGAAGGGGAGAGTAATGAATGCTGGAGGGGATGTGGCAAAATTGGGACATTGATGCATGAGAAAGTGTTCCAAATCTCTGTTGGGGCTTGGGGTTCTGGAACTAGCAGGATTAGCAGCACCAGCGGCAGGATAGAAGAAGAGGCATTGGGACGCTTGCAGGCTTGTGGCACGGCAGGAATGGAGATCAGCGGCAGAGACACACTGGCTGGGCTCCAGCATTTTAGTTTTAAAGCTAAATGCCAGAATCGCCTGGCCTGACCTCCCAAGGTGGTTTTGGCTGGACTGGCTGGCTGAGTCCCACCTGAGGCAAAAACGTGCTGTTGCTTTTAGCAAAAGCATGGCAAGGAAAGCCACTTTCCTTTTTTAAAAACGTGCTCAAAAGAGCTGAGCCAAAAAGCAGGCATGGCTATCGTTTCTGAAAGGCTATCTGGAAAATTGAGAATTCGATTTCCAAACTTCGTAAGGTTGCCAAAATTATAAAGATTAAAAATAATAAAGGCTGAGCAAAATATATATATATATATATTAGTATTTTAATTAAAGCCATGCTGATAGATAAAGTCATTAGACCATGCACTAGTAAGAATTCAAAACTGCCGCCTGCGCCATTATTGTTACCTCCCATCTCTTCCTGAGTCTGCTGGCCAAGAGAGCCACTCCCTCCTAACCCAGGAGATTTAAACTGACCTCTGCATGGTGACGTAGGCGTCCCCATTCCCAAAGAACAGGAAACGGAAACCCATTGGACCACGGGAAATGTAGTTTGATAATTTCCATGTGTCCATAGAAAATAGATAAATATATTTAAAGATGGCATCTCCCAAATTTCATTCTTACAGGATGAAGAAGCATTCTGCACTACATAGATTCAATGTTGTGACTCAAGTTGAAGGAAGAGGCTTATGCTGCTGAGACCCTTGTTGATGAGGCTCCTGGACTTCCACTTAGAGATGAGAACTTCATGAGGGAGTGAACTGAATTTCTTTGGATAAGAGCTCTAGGGTGGTAGGCTAGGAAATATTTTCTTCTTCCCTCATACATTTCCCTCCTTTTACTATATTTATATTAAATTAAATTATTAAGAGCTACTAACAAAATTTTGACTTAAGAAGTTAAATTTATAAACTGTGACCACAATTCTTTTTTTTTAATCATTACTATTTTTGTCAAACCAAAATTTTTAATTATTACATTTGGTAATCAATATTAATTATTATATCATTCAATACTCTTAGTATCTAACCCATATCACTTTCACACATCATAATACAATTCCTTATTACCTCTTGTCTTGACTATATTAATAACCTTAAAACATTCTCATTGGCTGAATAAATTGTGGTATATGCTGGTGATGGAATTCTACTGTGCTCAAAGGAATAATAAACTAGAGGAATTCCATGTGAACTGGAAAGACCTCCAGGAATTGATGCAGAGTGAAAGGAGCAGAGCCAGAAGAACATTGTACACAGAGACCAATACACTGTGGTAAAATAGAATGTAATGGATTTCTGTACTAGCAGGAATGCAATGACCCAGGACAATTCTGAGGGATTTATGGAAAAGAACTCTACCCACATTTAGAGGAAGAACTGCATGAGTGGAAACAGAGAAGAAAAACAACTGCTTGAACACATGGGTTGAGGTGGACATGATTGGGGATGTAGACTCGAAACTACCACACCAAGGCAACTATCAACAATTTGGAAATAGGTCTTGATCAATGACACATGTTAAAACCAGTGGAAATGTGCATCAGCTGGGGGGGGAGGGCTTGAAGGGGAGTGAAGGGAAAAGTAAGAGCATGAATCATGTAACCATGTTAACTTTTCTAAAAAATAAGTATTACTAAATGTTAAAAAAAAATTCTCATTTTCAGTTGCAATTTTCCAGTCTATCAAAGCATAACTTCCAGATTTATCATCTTAATACATGGTTCTTGTCATACCATGCCATCCTCACAAACTTTCATTGGCTCCCCATTTTCAACTAGATATGCTCAAAATACTTTAGTTCAATGTTCTAAGCAGACACTTATGCCAAACATGTATATGAGTGAGCAAATGGAGGTATTGCATGTATATAATTTTATGAGAAATTTGGTGCTAAATTGGCTAAGTGGCTATAATAGGTGGAAAAATCAAAGAAAGGCTTTATTATTGTTATCATAAACATTGTCATTCTTATTACTGGAGATCACCTAAGCGTTTTTAGCAACAGTGATTGTTAAAAAACTAAGAAGAAAAGGAATGATAGGTTTAACTTTAATGGGGAGTAGTAATTCTTCCTCTAGGATCTAAAGCAGTGATTCCCAAAGTGGGCTCCACTGCCCCCTGGTGGGTGCTGCAGGGATCCAGGGGAGTGGTGATGGTCACAGGTGCATTTATCTTTCCTATTAATTGCTATTAAAATTTTTAAAAAAAATGTCCAGGGGCTCTAAGTAATATTTTTTTCTGGAAAGGGAGTGGTAGGCCAAAAAAGTTAGGGAACCACTGATCTAAAGGAATGAAGAAAGTAAGGGTAATGATGCTAGGAAGTTTTAAAAAAGTTGCCAGTCACTGTAAGATTTGAGAGCAAAATAAAATATAATTGATTTCATTTATCTAGCCTGTTTCTCTCTTTCATTGGTTATGTCCAACATTATTCTGGTAAATTTTTAACTGGCTACAATAAATATTATTGATAATAATAAAGTATTATCTATAGTATTAGTATTTTCTCCATAATTTTCTTAAAGTATAAATGATCAGCAAAATAATAAAACAAGATTTTATTTGTAGTAATGAAAATTTAATAACTATTTTCAAGCTGATTAGAGTTGGTTCTATCACACTCCTGTTTTCCTCCATTGTTTTTGGTCATCAAATTTTCCATTTAGTTCTGGTTTTTTCTTTAGGAATGCTTGCAAATCTTCTATTTTATTAAATTCCCATACTTTCCCCTGAAAGTATGTAGTCAGATTTGAAGGGTAGGTGATTCTTGGCTGTAGACCCAATTCTCTTATCTTCCTAAATATCATATTCCAAGCCTTATGGTCCTTTAGTGCAGAAGCAGCCAGATCCTGTTTAATCTTGACTGGGGCTCCTTGCTATCTGAATTGTCTCTTTCAGGCCATTTGTAGTATTTTCTCCTTAGCCTAGAAGCTCTTGAATTTGGCTGTAACATTCCTAGGTGGTTGTTGTTGGGCAATTTAATGTAGGGAGTGTTCTATTGATTCTTTCAATGTCTATTTTGCCCTCTTGTTCAAGAATATCAGGGCAGTTTTATTGGATTATTTCTTGGAATATAATGTCAAAGCTTTTTTGGTCGTTGTTTTTCCAGGCCTTCAGGTAGACCAATAATTCTCTAATTATCTCTCCTCTATCTGTTTTCCAGGTCATTTGTGTTTTCAATAAGATATTTTATGTTTCCTTCTTGTTTTTCATTCTTTTGATTTTGCTTCATTAATTCTTGCTGTCTCATGAGCCCATTAGCTTATGCTTGCCCAGTTCTGGTGTTTAAAGACTGACTTTCAGCTATGATATTTTTATTTTCTTTTTCAGTTTGGTCTATCCTGCTTTTCATGGCTTCCAGCAGGTCAGTTCTGGTCTCCAATTTGCTTATTACTTCATTTGATTTCTTGCCTCTTTTTCCATATGGGTAGTTTTGTCTTTTAAGCTGTCATATTCTTTTTGTATTACTTTCATTTCTTTTCCCCACTTTTCTTCCCATTTTTCTTCTGTCTTACTTGGTTCTTGAACTCCTTTTTTGAGTTCCTCGAGAGCTTGTGACCAATTTCCTTTTTTTTGGGTGGGGAAGTTTGGATGTATTTGCTTGCTTTTCACTCTCTGCTATTGCTTCTGTATTTTGCTCTTTTTCTCCACAAAAATTCTCTAAGGTCGAGAACTTTTTTTTGTTGTTTATTCCTTTTTCCACTAGTGGATTGGAGTTCTTGCATGTTGGTGGTCATTGCTTTTTTAGTTTCTGTGTCATAGGGCTTTGCCTTGGTAATATCTTCCCTTCCCTGTTAGAAGTCTGAGTGAGGGCAGGTAGATCTGTGATGTTCTTTATGTAGCTTGTGCTTTAAAATTTTTTCCCTGAGGCCTTTCTAGTCCCTGCTACCTTGCCTGGCCACATTTCTGCCCAAGCTCCATACTCTTCAGCTTTGAGTCTTGCTGCCAAGGCCTTGTACTACCTTCAGGGGTAAGTCTGTGGTGCTTTCAGTCAGTCCCCAAGAATTTAGAGATTGCCTTGGCCCTCACTCTAACTCTGGCACAGAAGGTGGTAGTGGGTAGGGGTGATCAGCTTGCACTTTAATTAATGTAGATTCATCCCCTCATAGCATGGAAATCCCCACTCACTGTCCACCTTTAACACTGCATCCAGTGGGAGAGCCCTTTTACTTGTCAGTTTTGATTTCTGTCCTTTTGAGATGCTTTGAAATGATCAGTTGGAAGGAGATTCAGAAGTCTCCTGTTATTATGCCACCACCTTGGCTCTACCTCCTTTATTTCCTCCATTATTTTTACTAGTTGTTTTTTTCAGTCCTATTCTTTTCTCTGAGATTATAACCCCTGCTTTGGCTGCCATCCTTTCACTCCTAGTCTTCATCTGCAGGTACTCATTCTGATTATATGTTTTCATCTTCCTTTGTGATGCTCTTAAATTGACTTTCTATAATTTTTTTCCTAATTCCAAGCCCAGGATAGGGTTCTATTTTCTTAGTGACAAAAGTACAAAAGTAGCAAAGAGCTGGAAATGAAGTCTGGAACATATGACCATAACAACCTTTTCACTACTTCAAGTCTCAGTTTTCTCATCTGTCAAATGAGCACTAAAGTTACCTAAATTATCCACTTTGAAGGCTATCGTTGATAACATGAGATGACACATGTACATCACTTAGCCAAAGGCTGTATAAATCTTTATTTGATTTCCTCCTTATCTCTACTACGAACACCAAACAATGTCTTGCTAGAGGAAGTTATAGGCACTTTCTCCTATATGATTATATAATTTAATATAAAATGGACTCCCATGGCTATGTGGTAATAATTTTATTTACACTGTAGGTATTTTCTATAACATTTCCCTTGAATGACTATTCAAAATCCCCACTAAATACAATCCACACTCCACAAATTACTACTACTACTACTACTACCACTACTACTACTACTACTACTACTACTACTACTACTACTACTACTAAACAGAACATAGTAATAATATAACATTTACTATGTGCCAGGCACATTGCTCAGTGCTTTATAATTATTTTCTTAAATGATACTCATAATAACACCAGAAGGTAGGGACTAGAATTATCCTCATTTTATGGGTGGAGAAATTGAAGCAAACAGAGGTTAAGTGACTTGCCCAAGGATATATGCCTTGTAAGCAGCGGAGACTAGATTTCTACTCATCTTCCTTAATATAGGGCCAGTACTCTATACATTGCACCAAATAGCTGCTTGGAACATTGATCACCAATTACTATTGCCAGAGCACTTTGATTATTATTTTGCTGAGAAGATTGAGATTATTAGATATGGAGTCCATTTCTTTAACTCCTCTTTAGCTCTAAATCATCTCTGCACCTTCTCCAACGTCTCTCTTCTTCCTTCTAAATCACAAAGTGATTCTCTTTGCCTTTGCTAACTATTTGTGCCTTCAATTCTACCTCCTGCATGACCTTACTCTAACAGCAAGTCTCTTCTCTTTATTAACAAGCACCTACTGTTCATGATCTTTTTGCAATTTCTTGCTTCCTGAAGTCTGGCAAGCCCTTTGTTTCTTTGCTTTATTGAATTTCTATCTATTCTTTTCAGACCAACTCAAATGTCTTCTATTCTTTGAAACTTTCCTTGCTTTCCTCCTCAAACTTCATAAAGCATTTTGCTATACATCTTTCTAAAAAATTATCAGTGTTTTTGCCTTATCCAAGTACTAGACTATACACACCATGAGAGCAAGTATAATGTTCTCTCTAACCTATTTGCCTTCTATAGAAAAATATATATCTAGGTGGATATGGTTTTGAGCCTTTGGTAGAGAAATCCCATTGCAGTAATTCCCTTTACCAATTCAGATGGACACCTCTACACCTTAAAATTTGAACATTGCCTTTGGGAGTTGAGAAGTATGATAATTTACCAAAGCTCATATAGCTGGGTATATCTCAACGGTGGGAATTGAGCCAAGTTCTTCCTGACTCCAAGGCAAAGAGTGTGTCCAAAATGACACTCTATGTCTACACCTGGTAGGTACAGTGATAGAGTGATTTTTTTCATATTTGAAAGTAGTTTGAATGTATTCAGAAAAATGTAGGTAATTTGCCCCTATTATTTTTGGGGAGTCCTGTCTAAGAACTATAATTTAATTTATGTAACTCTTTGTATGAAAATGCCATCCAATGTTATAAACTAGCATCTCAACTGTAACTTATGACCCTTAGGGAGTTAGTTATGTCAGTGAATCGGTCAGTGATATATATGTTGTTATGCCAATAATATATGCAAGAAATTTGTAGTTTTCCTGACTCTAAGACCACCCCTCTTCCTATTATGCCATGGTGTCTCTTTTCAGCTAATTAAATATGGGGGGGAAGGGAGACAGTAACTTTGTAATTAAAAGATTCAAATTAATTTATTCAATAGCAAGTTTTGCCAGCATACTGACTGCTTCCTATCTCCATTAATAAACATTACTATTGTTTTTAATGTTTGTTTTTAGTAGGATGGTTGAAAATTTAAAAAAAAAATAAAACAAAAGAAGAAATTGGGAATATTTAACTTGCCTATGAGGATAGCCTGAAGCCATTGTGTCTTTAGTCTTCTTTTCCCTAGATTGCATTTCTAAGGGGTATATGTGTATGTGTATGTATATATGTTTACGTGACTGTATCTGTGTGTACTCATTTAATATATCAGTTGCTACATGGAGTGCCTAATATGGCTTAACAGAGATGCTAACAGATTTTCTCTGAGGTCTGACCTGTCCCTGAGAAAAGAAAGAGGGAGTGGAAAGTCTCAGTGTACCTTGAGAATGAGTACTGTGACTCTCCACTTTCTAAGAGAAGGCAACTAAACATGAATTATATGTCTCTACCCACATAAATTATTCTAGTCTAGGGATACATAGGTTAAGAATAAAACCACTTCACTGATCAGGGTACTTTAAAAAGGGCTTCAATATTTATTTCCCTATTTCCATATTTATACTTAATAGCTTGACCCATTTCTACCAAATGTTATATGCAGAAAAAAAATCACAAATAGTGGCATGGCAAACTCACTTTATCCAAAGAGAGAACAAACAGAAATTAGAATAGTATAATGACTATAAATAAAATTATATATCTGAAAATATACATGAAATTGAACAATTTGGCCTTGAACAAGATTAGAACTCAGTGCAATGAAAAAACAGATTTCACCCAAGAAGAAATTATCTAAAGACAAGGAAGCAAGCTGCAAATCAGTCATATATTGAAGAGTCAGCTTCTCCCACGGGTATACAATTTCCATTGTTTGCCTGTCTGTTTCTGTTTCTGTCCCTCTCTTTATATGTGTAGAGTCAATTCTGAAGAGACTCTGCAGTCATGCCCATCTCCTCTCTCAAAATAGGCATGACAAATGTACCCCTTCTCTAGAGCTATTTCATCCCCAAACCAAAGTTTCATACCAATATTGTTTCCATAAATGAAGATAGTTTCAGCCTATTGCCTCACATTAAATATTACACATCATGAAAACATCACAGAATAATTTTTTATTAAGCATGGACAGAAAACAACTAATAATACCTGAAGGGTTTTCTAATGAAATCAAAGTATGAAAGTATTATGAAAAAAATTTTCTAAATAATTGAGAAATGCAATAAAAAACTATTTTCCCCTCACATCTATAATATTGGCAAAGATAAAAACCAAAAAAAAAAAGATGAATAATTATAATGTTGGCAGGGCTGAGGAATTATAGATATAATAATGTATATTGTTCATGGAACCAAGAATCAGGTCAACTGTTCTAGAAAACAACCAGTTATTTTTCTGAAATGACAATAAGCTGTATACAAATTTTAATCAAGTTATGCCATTATTGGGAATATATCCTAAAAAGTCAATGATACGATCCCAATGAAAATCCCAAGATATGGTAAAATATTCATAGATATGTGGGGATTATAAAAAGTAAAATTAAAAAACATGTATACCTTTGAATATACCTGAATAAATTGTTGCATGTGAATGTAATAGATGAAGATTGTCCCAAAAGGAATAATTAAGATGGAAAATTAAGATAAAGCTAGGAAGACTTGATCAGTGATACCAAATAAATTTAACACCATTAAGAGTGCAATATACAGGGGGCTACTGGGTAGCTCAGTGGATTGAGAGTCAGGCCTAGAGACAAGAGGTCCTAGGTTCAAATCCTGCTTCAGACACTTCCCAGCTGTGTGACTCTGGGCAAGTCACTTGACTCCCATTGCCCACCCTTACCACTCTTTCACCTAGGAGCCAATACACAGAAGTTAAGGGTTTAAAAAAAAAAAAAAAAAGAAGAGTGCAATATACACAGTGATCACCATCATATACTAAGAGGGTATTGTAGAAGCAATGGAACATTATAAATGATGATGTTAAGAAGTCAATAAGATATTTATTTTCAAAGAAACATATTCAGTGATGTCATGGTGATGTCAAGAAGTCAATAAAACATTTATTTTCAAAGAAACATATTCAGTATTTTAAGGCTTTATTCTATATTACAATTGAATTCCAACTCAAGCTGGAGTGAAACAAGATTATTCATGTTATTTTTTAAAAAATAATATTTGTTACAATAAAAATATAATTTCTCATGGTAACTACTCAAAGTAATTACTTTACTTTGTAACGTTTATCAAGGAAAAGTTTTCCTTTGCTTCTGGATTTTGACTGTCATGATTGCTTAATGTTGAGATTATCCTCTTCTCTATGGAAGATGCTCCCTACATGTAATCCTATTTGCTTTACACCCAAGTCATTCCCTGATTTGAAGTGTTAAATCCGTATTATCCACCAAATTGTATTTCTCATTTCCTTCATACTGTAACTCAAGGCAAGCTACTCTGTCAGAACTTTCTGGAATCTTTATAGTCCTTTTAATAATTTCTTTAACTCTTTTAATACATCAATGAAGTTTGCTTACTTGAATGCATACAAATAATCAAAAGGATCTGTGATCTCATTAATATGGATATGCCTCTCCCCTCCTCTCCAGAAAGCAGATTATAACCCATCCATACCTGCTGATTTTGTTTGACTCTTGTCCACATTCTTTCATAAGCTGACCACAAAGGGTTTGCCCAGCGTGCCAGGGGCTTTCATTATTTTTCTCTTCTTTTGACAGAGTAAAAGTGGAATACATATAGGGACACAGTGGGTATTTGGTATAGCAAGAGGATTAAGAGGGTTAATGAAGATTGAATTTATCGAAAAAGGAAAGGGAAGGAAGTTGTAAAAAGACCTACAAAAATATGCAAAACTTTTTACCATAGAGAACAAGAATCTACAACAGAGAAAAAAATAATGATGGAATAAGGGACCAAAAACATACTGGAGACAATTTCCTAGGAAAAAAAAGAGTGGCTGTTGATGTGTGTGTATGTATATATATATATATATA
>NW_025391782.1:0-8370 GCF_016433145.1 Gracilinanus agilis | reverse complement strand
CCTGCTTTCTGTGGTTATGCTGAAGATCAAATGAGAAAATGTGTGCCAAGGGGCTTTGGAATGTATAATGCACTATATGAATGTAAAGCATTGTTATTTTTATTGCATTGAGGCTTTGAGTCTTTATAAATCAAATATGATTTCCCCATGAGAATATCATCTCAGAGGTGTTTTATCTTCATTTCTGATTGATCTTGAATGGGCAGTAACTTCTAATATTTTAGCTTGAAGTGTTCAGAGCTCCTGCCTCTTTCCCCAGTCCCAGGCTCAGCTTTATCCTTATTCCCCTCAGAATCTAGTACTTAGATATTTATAAATCAACTATAGAACTCATTTTTCAATAGGCCCATGGCTAAAGCTCTGGCTTTGAGGTCAGGAAGACCTGGGTTTGAAATCCAATTCCTCCTCACTCAGATACCAGCTCTGTGTCTCTGGAAAAATCACTATCTCATGGAACCTCAGTTTCCTCATATATAAAATGGAAATAATGATAACATATGCCTCATTCTGATATTGGCAGGATCAAGTCAGATAACATACACAAAGTATTTTACAATGCTTCAATGGCTATGTGTCTATCATTATAGAAAATATTTATGGTTAATTAGGTTTTGCCCAATCTTTTCAACTGCATTATAAATCTTCTGAGGCAAGGCCAAGTGTTATATGCTTTGGATTCTCCACAGAATCTAGCTCAATAGTATTTGTTGACTAGGTTTGAATAGTGCTTTACAAATATTATTTCATTTTTACCTTTACAACAACCCTGAAAGGTAGGTGCTATTATTATGCCCATTTTACAGATGAAGAAACTGAGACAGAGAGGCTAAGTGAATTGCCCAGAGATATTAAATGTCTGAGGCTGGACTTCAATTCAGGTCTTCTTGACTCCCAAGTAAGCTTCCCTATCCACTGCAATATCATGCTGACTAATTGAGGAAACAATTTAATGCAACAATAATAAACTAAATATATATATATATATGTATAGTCATATATGTATGTGTTATAGATTCGAGAGAGAGGGTGGGAAAGAAGGAGGGAGGGAGAGGGGAAAAGAGATGGAAAGTTGGCATGAATGTACCAGATGCTGTCATAGAGCACACAGAACCCACCATCTGAGAGGTACCTATCAAAGCCACGAGGAGATCTGAAAGGCAGGATATGGATAAGCTAAGGGGGTGAGGCAAAGAAGACCAGAATTTTCCCAAAGCCATCAGCACAAATGCTGCTAGAGGTGTTTTAATTATGCTTAGGATTTAACTCCCCTGAAGGAACAGAGGAGGACGTTCAAGGAGAACGTTTAGGGATTTGCACAATGGAAAGAAGGATAAAATAAGAAGATAGTGATAATAAGCAAAGTATAGTTTAGGGTCAGTATAGTTTTTTTTAAACCCTTACCTTCCATCTTAGACAATACTGTGTAATGGTTCCAAAGCAGAAGAGTGGTAAGGGCTAGGCAATGGGGGTTAAGTGACTTGCCCAGGGTCACACAGCTGGGAAGTGTCTAAGGCCAGATTTGAACCTAGGACCTCCCTTCTCTATGCCTGGCTCTCAATCCACTGAGCCACCCAGCTGCCCCTACACTCAATATAGTTTTGTTAGAGAACATCACTGGAATCAGCAATCATAGGGAAAGAGGCATCGGACTTGTCTTTGTATCCTCTGATTGGTTGATCAAAGATCCCTAGGATGATATAAAGGCCCTCCTCTATTTTGAAGACCACTTATCTACTCTGGGGCAACTTGGTGTCTCAGTGAATAGAAGGCTGGGACTGTAGTCCAGAAGACCAGAGTTCAAATATGGCATTCGATGTTAGCTGTGTGATTCTAGACAAGTCACTTAACCCTGTTTGCTTCAGTTTACTCATCTGTAAAATCAGCTGCAGAAGGAAATAGCAAACCACTCCAGGATCTTTGCCAAGAAAATCCCAAAATGGGATCATGAAGAATCAGATACAACTGAAATATTTTCCAACCTTTTCCTTTTTACACATGAAGAAAATGAGAACCAGAAAATTGGTGGCTTTTCCAGTATCACAGAGATATTGGTAAAGTCAGAACTCAAATTCACATCTAACATTCTTTCTACCATATAGTTCTGATGTCAGAGGACAGAGATGTCAGAGGATATCTAATTCCACAGTCTCCAAGATAAATGAATTTCCATTAGCAATAATAACTCACATTTGTACAAACTTCCAAGATTTATGAAGTGCTTTCATCACAACAATGCTTTAAGGTATATTACATTAGTACCATTAGCTCCATTTTACAGATTAAGAAGCTAAGGTTTCAAAATGAAAGGTAAGTGACAACTTAAATACTGGAAGGGGTTCCATGAGGACGGATTAAATTTATTCTTTTTTGTTCTGAATGGAGGTAACCAGAAGGAATAAATGGAGTTAAAAAAAAAAGCCAATTTCAGATTGATAAAAGAAAAAAAACTTACTAAGACTTTGAGCTATCATCATGCAGGAAATGTTAACAACTGGGTTTAAAAACCAGATTCTCTGAGCCAGTGTTCTTTCTAGGTTACTCCACAGCCTCTACAAAATCCCCAATAAATTCTCATCCAGCCTCTATTTCAGGGGTTTTTGACTTTCTGTGTGTAGTAGACCCATCAGCGAGCTAGTAAATGTTTAACAACCAGTTCTCTGGGGGGAAAGTGCATGCATGGTATGATTTTAAGGTTAATTTACATTCATTAACATTTTATTAAAATCTAGACAATCAACAAAACAATAAATTAAGCCCTGATTTGCAGCATTTGCCAATTTTCAAGGTGTCAATAAATGCTTACACTGAAAATTTAACATATCCCTGCATGGACCCTTTGGCAATGCGGTAAGCTTATGGATCCTTCTCAGAATGTTCCTAAATGTGTAATGAAGGTTTGGTGCATGTCCAGAATTCTTTGGATGATTTCTCTCCACATGGCAAGGTCTTAATGATATAGAATGGGGAAACATTGGTATATGCATGAGTATTCTGTAAAAACAAGTTATAGACCTTAAGTTGAAGAACTTCTTTGAAGGCCTTTAGTGAAAAGGAATTCCCTACCCACCAAAGCATCCTATCCCATTTTGGTGCAAGTCTAATTGTTAGAAATTATTTTAAAAAATGATTTCCTAATTTTTGAGTAAAAATCTGTCTCTGTAATTTCTACTCAATGGCCCTTGTTCTTCCCTTTGGAGCCACACAGAATATTTAATCTCTATTCTTGGGAAGCAATATACTACAGTTTACTACAGTTAAAAGAGCACTGAGTCTAGTATCAAAAAACCCAGGTTTGTAGCCTACCTTTGATACTGATACAACCATGAGCAAGTGACACAAACTATCTAAGCCTCAGTTGGCTCCCCTATGAAATGGGCTACAGACTTGATTCCCCAGACTTCTTTCTTTATCATCATCCATCATCCTTTTTATCCTGAAAGCTCATTCTTCCCCTGTGGCCCCTTCCTGTAAATGGCTGGTCCACTTGGAACCTCCATTTTAAGGAAAGTGCCCAAGCCAGCAATGCTCTCCTCTTCATTCCTCTCTGGGCTCTTCTCTTGGCTTTCTGGACTTCCTTTATCAGTCAGCTGTGGGCACTTCCAATCCTTCTTTTTCCTCTTCCTTTTATGTGCTATCTTTCCCCATTCAAATATAAGCTTCTTGAGGGTGTTATAAGGAAATAAGGAAAGAGCAGGAGGAGGAGCTGCTGAAAAGGCTGAAGCAGGAAGGTTCCAGAATTCTAAGGAAGTGAGAGGGTTTCTTCTAAGAGACAGGTGAAGCAGTAGGTTGAGTGTGTCTCATCTCCTTAGGTGGACCTTGGGAGATTGACTATTATCCCTAGCCTGTGGCTCTCCTTCTGACCCATCTTAACAACAACCTGTTCCTGTTTAAGCTTCTGCTGCTGCTCTTTCCTTATTTCCGTATAACAAGGGCAAGGGCTATCTTTCTTTTTTTGGTTGCATTTGTATTCTCTGAATTTATATCTGTGCCTGACAGATAGCACTTAAAAAATGCTCATTGACTTGTCTGGACTGGATGGCCTCTGAGGTCTAAGCCAGCTCTAATTCTATGCTCCTATGAATCTGTGGGGCAGTCCACAACATAGGCAGAGCCAATAGTCAAACGTTCACTGAAAATTCTTACCCAATTCAGATATCCAACTAATCCTAATATAACTTTGTTTGAATGTTCCTCACCTTCTCTGCTATACATGCTCCCGTTCAACAGCATCTTTCTTAAAATGTAGTACTCAGAATTAAACATAACATTCCACATGTGGTCTGACTATAACTGAGTAGAGTGAAGCTAGTATTGAGTCATATACCCTGTGGGCCTTTAATGAATATTAATTGATGGATTGTGTTGATGATGAAGTGAGTGGAGAAACAAAATAATTGAAGTACTAAGGCATTTCCCAGGAAATAATGATTTGATGTGAGGAATTGATGTCCTGATAAATAGCCAAGGACCATTAGTCTCACCCTACCACAAATCCCTTAGGAAAGGCTCTAGTCAAAGGTTATTATTCCACACTGAGGAGGTACAAATGAAGATTAATAGACATGGGGATTTTTTTTTATGAGTGATGGAACTTCAATTGACATGTAGAGGGCAGAATTCCCAAATTAATGCCCTCTGTATATTTACCAGTAGGAGTCTTTAAAAAAAAAAGAAAAGAAAAAGAAAAACTCAAAAAAATCCTCAATTTTTCATTCTCTTAGAACAGTGAAGTTTAAAGAATCTCAGATAGAAGTCATGAGGAAGAGTATGAATACTTTTTAGTCACACTTAATTCTTTTGACAGTCTGCAATAGAGATGAAATCATTGATAGATGTCCTTATGTAGTGATTCTTGGTGTGAGAACAGGGGTCACAATCTCCAAACAATACTTCATGGATCAAACAAAGTTAGCCCAATTGGAAGTCTGGGTCCATCAGAGTTGGGAGGCTCTGTGGCTGTGTGGAGAGGGAAATCTATGTAGCGAGATTTGAGATACCCAATCCAAAAATATTTCTCTTCCTAAGCAGAGTAGATGGAAGAAAGCTCATGGGTCACTTAGTCTCCCATCACAGGCCCCAGCCCTAGTTTAGAATATTAGGCAATTTGTCTGAGGTTACATGAGCAGAAGAGACAGGGGTAGAATATGAACTTTTGATTTTTCTTCTGTATCACACTCTCTTTGCAAACTGACCAAGAGCCAAAGATGAGGTAGGAGAAGTTTGTCTTTCAAGGGCCCTACTCTCTCTTGCCTTATTCTTCTCTCTTCCCCTTAATGGCAATTCCCTTCTCTGTCCCATGCTCAAAACTCTCTCTGTATTTCTACTCTCCTCCACCAATACTGCTGCCAGCAAAGGAAAGAGAGTCTCATTCCCACTAAGGAGATTAGCGATAGTCACTCCTAGAGGGACTTGGATTTTCTCATCAGACAAAAAGTCGAAAACAGAAGGAAAGCTCACATTGCTGTACTTTAGGTATCAGTGCATGCCTGTGTGTGTGTGTGTGTGTGTGTGTGTGTGTGTGTGTGTGTGTGTTGGGAGTGTCCTAAAGCACAAGTCTGAGAATTGCCTGCTCAAGAAACTTCAGGGACTCTCTGTTTTGTCTGTAAACAAGCCTTTGACAACTTGGTTTCCATTTACCTTTCCATATCTGTCTCATATTTTGCTCTCTTATCCTCCATTCTCCATTCCAACCAATCTAGCCCATTAGCTCTTCCTACATGTGACATTCTACCTCCAACTTCCACAACTATATACCAGCCTAGAATGCTCTATCTTCTCACCCTTCGCCTCTCAAAAATCTTTAGCTTCCTTCAGTGTGACACCTCCAACAAGGGTATTTTCCCAACTCCCCCATTTCTTAATACCTCCTCCTCAAAAAAGTATCTTTATTTTGTATGAATTGTGTTTTCACTAGTCTGGGTAGATATTGTTTCCCACCCATTAGAGAGGAAATCTTTGAGGGCAGGAACTATTTCATTTTTGTAACAACTATAAAAATAAGGATATAAGCTAGTATTTATATAATACCTCAACTATTTTAAAGCCCTTTACATGTCTTATCTCATTTCATCTTTAAGAAAAGGTTTTGAGGTAGGTATTATCATCTCAATTTTACAAAACAATTTTTATGATTTTTAAAAATTTTATTATTATATAATAATAGTACTTATTTTCCTTTAGCCACATAATTAATGTCTCAAGCAAGATTCAAAACCCAAAAAATAGACCATGGTTTTTTGTCTTCAGAACCTAATGTTATGCCTTTCATCTAATAGGCAATTATTTTGTTAAATTGAATCCAGGGGCAGTTAGGTGGCTCAATGGATAGAGAGCCAGGACTAAGGTAGGGAAGAGAGGTTCAAATCTGGCTTCAGATTCTTTCTAGCTCTGTTACCCTGGGCAAATCACTTAATCCTAATTATCTAGCCCTTATTTCTCTTCTGCCTTGGAACTGACACTTAGCATCAATTCTATGACATAAGGGTTTTTAAAAAAATTAAATCCAGGTAGCAGAGAAGGCATTAATATAACAGAAAACTTATGATGCCTGATAAGTAATTAAATGAAAACACAGATCCAGTACAACAATAGAGGTGAGCAACAGAAAAATATGTCCAAAATGTCTAAAGAGTAGCATTGGGTGCAAAATTTCACTCATCTTCTGACTGCTGTGATTTGGGGATGTCTTCCTATAGAGAGAATTTCAGATCCAACTTGGTGAGTCCCAACTGTTATTGGAATCAGAAAACAACACCCAAAATAGTTAAGAAAATAAGACTTGCCTATTACATTAGAATTTAAATCCCTATTTGTATCACAAAACCACAGACATTTTCTCAATTCTCTTCCCCTATGATCTCTTCCATAATTCAGTGTAAGTATGGCCCTGACCTTAGAATCTGGCCTCAGTCCCTGAAATTCCCCCCATAACAGCCATTCCAATGGGCTGAGACAATTTTCTAAATCTGGAATGGTTTTTTAATTAATTTAATTTAATTAATGGTATTAATATTAATACCTCGGTACCTATTAGATAAAGTGTGCCTATTGTCTAGATTAAGAGATGGAATTAAATGGACAGTCTATCCATTCGTGAATCTATCAGGGTTGGTCATAGTCAAAGGACGTGATCTGAGCCTAGGATTAAACAAGAGGGACACAGAAAATCAGACAACCTTTGGGAAACTACAGAGCTCCTTCATTTACCTCAAACCTCTCCCTGAAACAAAAGCCCACCTGGTGAATGTCAATCTTTTCTTGGTGTTGTATGACTGTGAGTCTTGAAGTCTCCGAAGAATTAAAAATGAATATCCTTCACAAGACAATAGAGAGGTGCATGGCGGGTGTAAGCAGACTGCAGAACAGAGCAAATAAGGAAGTACAAAGAAGAAATGGAACAAATAATGCCATTAGGGAAAGGCAAGATTGAAATCGTTGATGGGCTGGCCACAGGGCAGTGAGGTCTAGCCAGATGAGAGCGGATGTATAAGGCTTCCTGTACACATTAAAGGAACATAAACAATAATAAACAAAAAAATCAAAATATAGGCGCACATACATACTTGTATGAACAAACACACACACAGTGGATGTTGTTTGTTAAATTTGTGAGAGGATAAAGAAAAGAGTCCTACACTTTGGACAAGAAGGCATGAGTTGCAATCTGCACAATAGAGAGGAATTCCATCAATGATGAGTTCGTAAATCCATTTAAAAGCATTTGAGTATTCATTAGTACTTATTCCATAAAGAAGAAAGAAAAGGAAGGGGCTAAGTGTTTGTACGGTGCCCACAATCTGTCAAAAATCACATTACTAATATAATTTAACTTAATTATCCTCACAACAAACCTATGAGGTAGATGCTGTTATTATCCCCATTTTATACTTATAGAAACCACAGCAAATAGAGGCTGTGATTTACCCAGGATCTCCCAGCTACTAAGTGTCTGAGACTAGATTTAAATTTAGGTCTTTAGAATTTTGGGTCCAGAGCTCTAGTGGTAGCAAGGCTAGCTCGAGGTAAATTGTGCTGTTGTTAAAGCTTCCTTCTTTCTCTTATTGAAATACATGCATACATAGTACATATATACATATGTGTGCATTGGTTCTAATGATATATATGTTATAAGAATATGTTTGTGTACAAACAACTATATATGAACATGTATACAAATAGTGATGTATATAAATTTATATAGAGAGAGCGATTTCTATTACATAGATATATGTAATATAATATAATATTAATTAATACATATAATTAATTATTATATTAAATTATAATGATTACTGATATATTATTTATCAATTATATATTAATATATTAATTAATGTTATGATATATTGTTTGTTATGTTATAATATATTG
>NW_025391781.1:0-6402 GCF_016433145.1 Gracilinanus agilis | reverse complement strand
CCATCTTAGATTATTTAGTGTTCCACCCTCACCCTGTGAATTATTCTTCTGATTACTATAATAGTGAATATTATAATAGTGAATAGAGTTCACTACTATAGCAGTTCTATTTTTGATGGCAAAGATTTGGAAACTGATAGGATGCCCATCAATTGGAAAATGGCTAAAAAAGATTGTGATAGAATATACTTCCATAGATCTAATGCTGGAAGAATAAGTTGAGGATGTAACCTCCAGAAAATGAACAGGAAGGTAAAACATGAAAAACTTTATTTGTACATGTTATTCTCTCGAACAATATCTTCTGTGATGTAGGAAGGTGCAGTAGAGCTGGGACATTTGTGGATGGGGTTTATTATGTAGATATGAACAAATATACATGCATATGATTTTTAATTAATTATTTTAATAATAGCTTCCATAGTTCCATGATTCATTTTCTCTCCCTCTTCCCTTCTCTCACCACTCCCGGAACTGACAAGCAATTCCACTGTGTTATACATGTATTATTGCTCAAAACCTATTTCCATATAATTCATATTTCTTATAGAATTTGATCCAGAAAACCTGGTAATCTTCTAGTTCTAAATCTATGAACGTAAAAGGTAAAATAATTCAGGAAGTAAAAAAAAGTGGCAAAAATTAGTGAAGAGAGGAAATATTAAGACCAATTCATATTCTAAAGGTTTATTTTGTAGGTGATTTGTGTGTGTGCATGTCTGTGTGTGTGTGTGTTTGTTTTATTTACAGGTACTATTTCAGAATTTAAATCATCCCATTTCCTCCACATCTGTTCAGTGAGTTTCCAGGGACTTGAATTCCATCCAACTGACCTTCAGCTGAAGTGTGTGTGTGTGTATGTGTGTGTGTATGTATACACACACACAGATATGCATATACATGTATATATTTTATGTAGGCACACACACACACACATATATATATATATGTACTCATGTGCATATATATGTATTTACACATGGAAGGACTCCAGGGTTAAGTTCCAGATAATTATTTGACTGATTCCATGTGAACAGGATGTTTTTTTCCTAGCAGAAAATGCTCCTTCCACTGACAATGAAGGTGCTGACACCATCTTTCTCTGATTTAACACCCTCTGGCTTGCTTAATATTAACTCTAATTTTCTTTCCAAAATATCTTTGGATATGTGGAGGCAGGAGGGTTGACATATCTTCTGCTCCAAGGCTTTTGTTTTTCCTTTTCTTTTTCCCAGAAACACCCACAATAAAGGTAGACTGCAGATCTTTTGCTGTTCAGTCTTCGGCAGTAATTGGACTTGGATCAAGCACAGCAATCCCAGGCAGCAGGGAAAGCTCTAACCCCCCCAAAGAAGAAAATAAAGCCTTGGAACAAAGACAAAGCTTTAGTATTTTTTCATATGGTCATTGATAATGAATTATTTTCTTCCAAACTCATAATTTGCCATCTATCATTAATAAGCCACCCCTTGCCCTTGCAATGTAGTCTCTTTGCTTTAGGTTCTAGCACTATAAAGTACCATTTTTCTGGATTTAAATATGGAAATAGAGTCTATATTTAAGGGAAAACTTTCATGTCTTTTCCTTTTAATGCTCTGCACTCTCTTTGTGTATGTACTAGTTCCCTCAGCAGCAAAGATATAATTGGTTTATGTTTTAAAAAAATGAAATCCTACAACTCCACTTAAACTACATGGTGGTCATTCTATTAAAACCAAAGAGCTTAACACTAAGCAGAGCATTAGGTTAATGAACAGGTGCCTATCTTGTGCAGACTATATAGCGTAAACTCTCTGGGTTCACAAGTGAAGGCAGAGGTCAGTGATTTCATCAAGGTCCTTACTGAATACTTGTTCTACTATATACATACACACACATACATATATATTTACCAATCATCCAGAATTTGATGAAGTGTATTTTATTTTATTTTTTTGTATTTTTTTTTTAATTAAACCCTTACCTTCCATCTTGGAGTCAATATTGTGTACTGGCTTCAAAGCAGAAGAGTGGTAAGGGTTAGGCAATGGGGGTCAAGTGACTTATCCAGGGTCACATGGCTGGAAAGTATCTGTCGCCAGATTTGAACCTAGGACCTCCCATCTCTAGGCTTGCCTCTCAATCCACTGAGCTACCCAGCTGCCCCCAATGAAGTGTATTTTAAAAAGCAGTCACATTGATATAAAGAGGGAAAACTATGTCTATGTCATACAAATTCTAGATTTGGGGATAATTCTGAGAAATTTCAAGAGAAAGAGATAAGATGATATGGTCTCCACAGTAGTTTGACTCAAATGAGATGAAATGTTTTCAAGAATGAAATGCAGTTTCTTTTGGCTAAGATGGTAGCATAGTAAGTCATAAAGGAGACTAAATTCCCCACTTTCACTTTACCAATGAAATAGAAGCCCCAGATTGAATAACAAAGAAATTGAAAGGGAAAAATAATTATTGTATTGCTTCATGCCTTCTAGGACTATATACAGTCATCCATCCATCACAATCACATGTAAATAAATCAGAACCTGGTAGAATCATTAAGAATGACCAAGCCAAAGACAGAGTGGGAAAGGCATTGACCTGGAAAGCTCCAATGAAGTACAAAGACCTTCATCAAGGAAATTCACCCCTAGGTGGGTAGAGGGGTGGTGGTTACAGAAAGCCACCCATTATGTTGAGTCTAGAAATAAGAATAAATAGAAGACACCAAATATTATTAGAGAAAAAAAAAGAATCATTCAAAAGGCAAATGCAGAACAGAAGAAAATGCCAAAACTTCTAAAAAGCTAAAAGTGATACTTCAGAGTAGAAATTAGCCAAACGAAGGAGGACTGTCCCTAGAAGAAGGGACCAACATATTGTCATGAATTTAATTTAATTTAAGAAATAAATAATTGGAAAGAAAAGTAATAGTTTAGAATTTGAGATTAGTAAAATTTACTCATGAAATGAACTTGAAAATTAGCATGTACCAAATCAAAATCAATGACTCCATTTAAAAAAGAAATATTAGAACAAAATTAAAGATTTTCTATTTACATATAAACCTCTCCTATGTATCATAAAAATACAACTGAACTGGAAAACAGGTTTAAGAGAAGTGATACAAACATCATTGACTACAAGAAAAATATGACCTAAGCAAAAATACTGTATGCCATATTTCAAGAAATTATAAAGTAAAATGTATAGCTCTATTATAAATGTAGGGAAGATTAAAAATAAAAAGAACCCTTTAAATGTTGCCTGAAAGAAGCAATCAAATAAAAACTCCCAAGATTATTATAGCTAAAATCCTAGAATCATAAATTTAGAATTCAAAAAGAATTCAAAAACCAATTCCCTTTCATTTTACAGATGAAAAAATAAAAGCCAAATGAAATCCAGTTGCTTTTTGGTCTAATGCAGTTTAGATATATAGGATTTGAATATAGACTCTGACACCAGAGGTGTTTATAGTTTCCATAGTACTATACTTCCTCCCAAACTGACAGCAGCAGTTATTATTGGGAGACAGAATTTTTACTGAATGTAATTTTTATTGCATTATAGTTCTAAAAGGATGCATTTAATATGTCTGCTTTTTTGTATTGGTTGTGAAGTTTTTATACCCTAATATATGGTCAATGTTTCTGTAGATGCCATGACCACCAAGAAAAAGATATATTCCTATTTACTTTTTCTCTGAGATCTATCATATCTTACTTTAAAAATTCTACTCACTTCTTTAACTTCTTTTTTTAACCATTTTTTGGGGGTTAGGTTTATCTAGTTCTGAGAGAGGAAAATTGAAATCCCTCACTAGTAGAGCTATATTATTTTCTCCTGTAGCTTATTTAATTTCACCTTTAAACATCTGGATGCTATATCATTTGTTCCATGCATGCTTGGTATAGATGTTACTTCATTGTCTTTGGTAGCTTATCAAGATGTAGTTTCCTTCCTCTTTTTGCTTTCTTTGAGATCATGATTGCTAACCTTGAATTTTTTAATTCTACTAAAACACAATAGATTTTTTTCCAAAACCCTTTTCTTTATTCTGTGTGTGTCTCCCTACTTTAAATGTGTTTCACATAAACAGCATATTGTGGGATTCTGATTTTTAATACACTTTGCTTCTATTTTATGGTTGAGTTAATCCCATTAACATTCTCAGATATGATTAATATATATATATGCATATATGTACATATATATGTTACCCTCCATCTTATTTTCCCCCTGTTTATCCTTCTTTCTCTTTTAAGCCTTTCTCTGTTCACGAATCTTTTGCTTCTGATCACCACCTCCCCTAATTCACTTTTCCTTCTATCAGCCCTTCCCTTTCTCTGAATTTCCTTTACCTCCTACTTCCCTATGAGATAAGATAGATTTCTATACCCACCTGAGTGTGGAAATAATTTTCTTTTTCGGTCAATTCGAATGAGGGTTTAGTTCAAGTATTACCTACTCTAACCCCCGTTTTTCCCTCCATTCTATTAAATCCCTATAATTCTATTCCCTATAATATCTCATGATAATTCTATTATTCTCTCCATTCTCTTTTCACATCTTTTCATGCCATGTAATTTATCCTTTTCCCCCTCCTTCCCTCTTCTTTCAGAGAATTCATTCCTTTCTCTCACCTTAATGCTATTTGTCTGAATATCATCCCATCATATTCTATTTACTCTAGTGCCCTTTGTCTATGTACACACCTCCTAATTTCCCTAATAATAATAAAATTTTAGAGAGTTACAGGTTTAATTTTCCCTAGTGAGAATGTAAACAATTTGATTTTGTTGAATCTCAATTATTCTTTCATGTTTATCCTTTTGTGCTTTTTTTTTGTGTGTTTGTTCTTGGAGATTTAATTTTCTGATCATGTGTGTTTTTTTATCACAAATGTTTGAAAGTTTTCTATTAAATATCAATTTCACCCTGAAAATATTATATTCTGTTTTGCTGGCTAGTGATTTTTAGTTATAACTCTATCTCTTTTGCCTTCTGGAATATCATATTCCAAGCCATCCATTCCTTAGTCATTAGCTCCATTCCTTTAATGAAGAAGCTACTAGGTCCTGTTTGTAATATTGATTATAGCTTTATGATATTTGAATTATGTTTTTCTGGCTGCTTGTAGTATTTTCTCTTTGAGCTGTGATCTGTGGAATTTTGTTATAATATTCTTAAGTATTTTTATTTTGGAATCTCGTTTAGTATGTGATACCTGAATTCTTTCAATTTTTCTCTAATTCTTTAAACAAATATCAGGACAATTTCCCTTCATAATTTCATATAATATGGTGAGGGGGTTATCATTATTTTCAGGTAATCCAATAATTCATAGATGATCTTTCCAATATCTATTTTTTTAAATTTTAAACCCTTAACTTCTGTGTATTGACTTATAGGTGGAAGATTGGTAAAGGTAGGCAATAGAGGTCAAGTGACTTGCCCAGGGTCACACAGCTGGGAAGTGGCTGAGGCTGGATTTGAACCTAGGACCTCCTGTCTCTAGGCCTGGCTCTCAATCCACTGAGCTACCCAGCTGCCCCCTCTATTTTCCCAATTAGTTGTTTTTCCAATGAGATATTTCACATTTTCCTCTTTTTCCCCCTCCTTTTGATATCATTTTATTGTTTCTTGATGTGACATGGAATCATAAGCTTCTACTTATCCAATTCTAATTTTTAGGGAACTATTTCTTCATAGTTCTTTTGTATACCCTTTTACATTTGACTAATTCTAGTTTTTAGGAAGATGTTTTCTTCAATGAATGTTCATATATCTTTTACCATGCTATTGAATCTTTTTTCATTATTTTCTTGAATAATTCTCATTTCTTTTCTAAATTTTTCTTCTACCTCTCCTTTTTGATTTTTAAAATCCTTTTTGAGCTCTTCCAGAATTTCATTTTGAACCTTACGCCATATTATGCTTTCCTTTGAGGCTTCACATGTAGATGTTTTGACATTATGGTCAATTTCTGAGTTTCTGTTTTAATTTTCTTTGTCACAAAATAACTGTCTAAGGTCAATTTTTTCTTTGTCTTTAATTTTCCCAGCCTATTTCATAATCTTTGTGTATATGTTAAAGTTTGTCTCTGTTCTTTGGGTAGAGGGAGCACAGTGCCAAGTTTCTTGTATTGGGGCCTGCAGTGTGTGCAGGGAGTGGCCTGGTTGCCTTTGGGATCTGTAGCATACATGGGGGCAGATTGGTTGGCTTTATGTGGAGAACCTTGCAGATATTTTGCCTAAATTTTACCTGCTCTGTATTGTGCTCTTCTCTAATTCCCCAGTGAAATGGTTCTTTCCTGTCAGCCTTCTGTGCTGTCTTAGGCTGGAAAAAGTAGTTTACTCCACCTGTTTTGGATTCTGCTACTCCAAAATTCATTTTGAGCTATTATTGTTGTTGTTTTTT
>NW_025391780.1:0-3388 GCF_016433145.1 Gracilinanus agilis | reverse complement strand
TATCCAGGATTGCTTCTAAGATGGAAGGTGAGGGTTTAAAAAAGGCTCGTGAGTGTCAGAGAAGGTGGTAGGAGACCGCCGGGCCAGCCCCCATCACTTCATTTATGTGACTCTCCTCATCATAGAAAGTGCTTTCCTGCCTCTGCTTCCATCGTATCTTCCTCCTCTTCCTCCCTGCTTCAGTCCCGGCTCCCCATCACAGCGGAGGTGCCTCCTCCGTGAAGCTCGGGGCTGGGACAATGGGCGGTTCGGCCGGTCCACTTGTCTCATTTTTCACAGACACTGAGGCCCAGAGAGACCAACAGGCATTGGAACTCGGCTCTTCATACCCTTCCAGCCCCAACTCTGAAGGTCTCTGAAGTGTTTCCCACCACCCGGCGCTTGCAGCACAGACTGCATTACTTGACATTTTTTTTTACTCTTTTCCTTGTTTATTATTCACCAAATTCCCTCCTCTTCTCTCACCTGACCCCATCTGCATGGTCACTCGCATCCTTCAAGCCCAGCTTCACTGTCATCTAAGAACTTTTGCTAAGGTTGGAGTCAGAAGACCAACCCGGGTTCAAACTTAGACTCTGCTGCTTAATGCCTCTGTGACCTTGGACAGGTGCCTCGGTTTCCTTTTTTGTAAAATGCGAGTTGGGATGAGATGGTCTCCAGAGGTCCCTTCCTTCAGGATACCTTCCTATACCTCAGTTTCCCCATCTGTAAAATGAAACGTCCCTTCCGGCTCTCGGTCAGTCGTAAGAGGAAGTCACTCCATCGCTTCCTCTTCTGTAAAATGAGGGGGTTAGACTAGATGACCCCTGAGGTCCCTGGAGACCTTGACCGAACGCCCCCTCCATGGCTCTCATTTCTCGGTGTGTCCGCCTTCTCTCCTGCTCCCCGAGGGCAACGAGCTGGGCTTTCTTGGCTTTGTGTCTCCCTCAATGCCCAGGAGCCGCTTTAGTAACTGTTGAGTAAAAGCTGGACCCTCCATCGAGTCTCTGGGAGGGAAGGGCAGAGGAGGAGGGCTCGGGGTGTCCAGCAGAGATGCCAGGAGCCTCCTTTCTGGAGATTTCCCTGCTTCCTTCCCCTTTGGGGTTGGTCGTTCCCCCTCGTTCTTCCTTGGCTTCCGTGTCGGGGAGAATGGGCAGATCAGTTCCTAGTAGCAAGAGTTCTGGGGGAATAAAAGTTTTTCTTTTTCATATAACGTTGGAAAAAAATTTTAATAAGTTTTCCCAATGACATGTAAAAGCCATTTTTAACCTTTCTTTTTTCTTTCGTTTTTTGAGTTTCTGGAAAGCTTCAAGGCACAGATTCTTAACCTGGGCGTGTGTGTGTGTGAATAGTATAAAGATCATGTAGTTTGATATCATTCATTTCCTCCGTGATCCCGGTAATAAGCGAGCGCCTCTAGTTGCACCGGATTACCGAAGGGACTGGTGACTCCAGGAGTGTAGAAGGAATCATCCTACCTCGTCTCCTCCCTCTCACCATTTCTCTGGGCCAATCAGGAACCAAAGAGTCAGCCCTCAATATGTTTCTTTCCTCCTTGACTTCCTCTTTCCTCCAGCTACCATCTTATTTCAGTCTTCATGACTTGTTTTTATTTTTTTTAAATCTTTATCTTCCATCTTGGAATCAATCCTATGGATCGGTTCCAAGGCAGAAGAGCAGGAAGGGCTGGACAGTGGGGGTTAAGTGACTTGCCCAGGGTCACACATAGCTAGGAAATAGCTGAGGCCATATTGGAACCCAGGATATCCCATCTCCAAGCCTGGCTCTCAATCCACTGAGCCACTGAGCTGCCCCCATCTTTTACTTTTACATCTTTTCCTTTTTTTTTCTGGGACTACCAGAAAAGCTTCCTATTTCTGAGTCTCGGGGAGGGTCCGCAGAAGGTTTTTTGCAGAGAGGATTCCCACCCGTAGTCCAGTGGAATTATACTGAAAGTTTGGAGAGGACCAAGGCTTTGGACACTAGTGGAGAGCGGGTGAAGGGATGCTGGGCTTGCAGGGGTTCTTGGGAAGGACACGAGGCTCCCCAGTTATTGCAGTCACTCGGTCAGTCAGCCAGCCTTTGGAGAGACCTGGGAAAGCTAAGAAGGGCCACTTCCCTCCCCAGGCTTGGTTCCTGCTTTTGAAATTTCCTGAGCTCTCTCCCTGGTGCCCTCCTCAGGGTTACCTTTGGGGCTCTTTGTTTGAGATAACAACTGGACTTTACCCATTATTGCAGTTGGAAACGCTTAAGAATTCCTGGTTGTTCCCTGTAATTACTCCTTTGTGGCCGGGAGGTCCCTCCAGGGCCCCAGAGCTCTCCTGACCTGGGCCGGGATTATCTGGGTTTCCAGGGGCTTGTATTTGGGGGCTAAGCCTCAGTTTCCTGATCTGTAAAATGAGGGGGTTGGGTTAAGCAGATCTCTGAGCTTCCCTCCTAGCTGTGGGGTGCTACATTTTCCAGGCTCAGCCCTCGCTTGGGGATAGTCAGCCAGAGTTTTCTGGATAACAGCAAGGAGAGGCCTATCCAAGCAGCCTTTGGTTTCTCTGGTGCTTTGAACTCCAGGGTTTCTGGGGCTCACCGGAGGGAAATTCCCAGGCTCCACCCCAAGTGCACTGTCCAGAGGAATGGCCAGCTAAGCTTCCAAGCCCTCCAGAATCCCTTATCTGCTCTTGTTTATTGGCGACAGGCCCTTAGATGGGCAGCTTCAGTCCCCACATCTGTAAAATGGGGAGAAGGAAAGGAGGACTCTATGGCCCCTGAGATCCCTCCAAGATCTGGATGGGACTAAGCTGTGTGACTCCCCGACAAGTCCCTGGGCTCAGTTTGCTCCCTCTAAAGTGTATCTGTGGCAGCTATGTGGCTCGCTGGGTAGAGTACCAGGACCTGGGTTCAAATCTGGCCTCAGACACTTGCTAGCTATGTGACCCTGGACACCCCATTGCCTAACCCTTACCACTTTTCTGTCTTAAAATCAAGAGTCAATTCTAAGATAGAAAGCAAGGATTTTTAATTTTTTAATTTTAATTTTAATTTAATTTAAGTTTTAAATAACTTAAAAAAGAAAATGAAGGGAGTGGGGGAAATGACTAGAGGCCTTTTAAAGTCTCTTCCAGCCCAAATGAAACCAAACTTTAGAGAATTCTAGGAGACTCATCCAAGGTCATACAGCAAAGAAACGCCAACCTGAGACTCGAGCATAGACAAGTCGTCTTCTCGATTTCAAAACCAGGTCTCTTTCCAACATAGGCAGCCCTGAGTCTGGATTCAGGGACCCGAGTTCGAGTGTTTTCTTATTATTTGAATACTGTTACTTCTCATGTCACCACACCACCATTATCACCCCTTAGCCTACATGAGTAGTACCACAGAAGTCTAGGTCTAGATTTGGAGGTGATAATCCTAAATA
>NW_025391779.1:0-11841 GCF_016433145.1 Gracilinanus agilis | reverse complement strand
AGAAGAAGAAGAAGAAGAAGAAGAAGAAGAAGAAGAAGAAGAAGAAGAAGAAGAAGAAGAGAAGGAGGAGGAGGAGGAGGAGGAAGAAGAAATTATTATTATAATAATAATAATGGGTGTGTTCTAGCCTAAACCCCAATGTAAATGTTAGCCATACAAATGTTAGCGATACAGAAGTTATCATTATTGTTATTGTGATGCTGATGCTGATGCTGGTTATGTCCCAGTCGATCGCACCCTCTCCCAACCATTGAACCTTCAGGTTTTCTTCCATTCTCCCGTTACACATACACACACACACACACACATACACACACATACACACACGTATAATGAATATTTATATATAATAAATAGTGTGTTATGTAAGAAAGCCCCTGGGCACGGGATTTATAAGTCACTGTAAAATGGGAATAAGAGCAGCATTTAATAATACATCACATGAGATTTTACAGAAAGAGACAGACAGACCAGCTCTATAAATGCTGATTATTATCTTCTTATTATCTGTGTCCAAACAGGTTTCTTCTCTCCTCCCCTTTTTAACTTTAATTTTTAATTTAAAATTCCGCGGATGTCCAGGAGCCTGGCTTGGGGATCTGGGGGGCTCTGGCCACTCTCTGGTCATGCAGGATGGGGCAGACTAGGCTATTTCAGGGGGCCCTGATGTTTCCTCCCTTTCTTTGTCCCTCAGTCCTTGGTACAGGTACAGTTGGGAAGATGCTTAAACCTTCCTATTGAAGGTAAGCCCATTTTCTACTGGGAAAGACTGAGCTCTATCTGTGCATCTGGGTGGCGCCTGGCCAGTGGTGAATGAATGCCAGGTTATCATTAATATGACAGCATGGCTGATGGCTGTGGCTGCCTTTGGGGAGCTTTCTTGGGTCTGAGGCTAGTGCTTGGAGTAACCATGCTGTTCTGAGGAGCACCCGGCTCACTAAGGCTAGCTCAGGACATGGGACTTCTAGGAGAAGACCAATCCCCCCAGCCTTCCCAGGGTGCTGAGCCAGGGACTGGCAGCAAGAAAGGCTGAACTGTTTGCTCTAGGAGCTTAGCAGGGAGTTCCTCAGATTCCAAGATCATGGGGAACCCAAAGGGACGAAGGACATTAAGAAGCCCAATCCTAGTCATCTGTGATTCTGCCACCATTTTAAATTTGGAAATTTACCGAGCATCGTAAAGAACTCAGCTTACTCCATAGCGGTTTGACACTCACTTCATGGTCAACTTCCATGTCAAAGTTTCCTTCCTGGTCCCTTCCTCTACCCAGGAACCCTCCATCCATCCATGAGCCCAGGGAGGTCACTGAGGAGTGTTTACACTAGCCTTCTGAGGCTGGGTTTGCCTTCTTCTTCTTCTTTCTTTTCTTTTCTTTTCTTTTCTTTTTTAACCCTTAACTTCTGTGTACTGGCTCCTTGGTGGAAGAGTGGTCAGGGTGGGCAATGGGGGTCAAGTGACTTGCCCAGGGTCACCCAGCTGGGAAGTGTCTGAGGCCGGATTTGAACCTAGGACCTCCTGTCTCTAGGCCTGACTCTCAATCCACTGAGCTACCCAGCTGCCCCTTCTTTCTTCTTTTTTCATAAATGGCACCCCAGCTTTCTCTATCATCCTTCTATTTGTCACAATGTGATTTCTCCCATCGGAAGGGGCATCCTTTATTGCACCAGCTGCTTCCCCTCCTCGTGGTTGCCCCCAATCCCTCCCCCATGACAGACAATGCCACTGCGAGGGTCGGAACAGATAGAACCTTGTCTTGTTCTGCAAAGTATTTTCAGGGTGTTTCCTCACACTACATACATCACACGGGATGTTCAGGGTGGATCCAGTTGTCAACTTTATCGCGTCACTGTATCTGTCCCAAATCAGTGTAATTGTTGTTCTTTTTTACCAGATTTGTGATTCGTTGGCACAGGGAACTCTGATAGTGAGTAAACTCCCAGTGCAGGGACGCACCGATTCTAAACCTGAGTCTAAAAGTTAGGGTTCCTAATTGGGGTATGTGAAACATTTCCTCTAAAAGACTGGCTCTTAGGAGAACCTTATACACAGAGATGGATACACTGTGGTACAATCCAATGTAATAAACTTCTCTACTAGCAGCAATGCAGTGACTCTGAGGGACTTATGAGAAAGATGCTCTCCATATCCAGAGAAAGAACCGTGGGAGCAGAAACACAGAAGAAAAACAACTACTTGATCACATGATTCAATGAGGCTATGATTGGGGATGTAGACTCTAATGATCACCCTAGTGCAAATATCAATAATATGGAAATAGGTCTTGATCAGTGACACATGGGAAACCCAGTGGAATTGCCGTCAGCTATGGGAGGGGTTGGGGGGAAGGGAGGGAAAGAACATGAATCTTGTAACCATGAAAAAATATTCTAAATTAATTAATTAAAATTTTCCAAATAAAACAATTAAATAAAAGACTGGCTCTTGCATCCAACCTAGGCTGGAAATGTAGGGCTACTCAGGGGCCAACCCCAATTGGATCAGCTTGGGAGGTTTGCCCTGCTCTATTTCTGGTCTGAGCATATGCCTCCCTTTCCCCTCCCCTCAGTCACACCAATGCCTAATTTAGGACACTGGGTGGGCTTAGCCTATTGTAGCTCAGAACACCTGAGGCTCAGTTTCCCCAGAGGCTGGGATTCCTGGTGGGCACCATCACTGTTGGCCAGTGAACTTAAAAACCAATAATATCAATGGCTATTTTCTGAAATAATTTGTTTCCTTTGGAATGCCATGATTTATTTTATTTTATTTTTTAATTTTTATTTTTTAAGCCCTTAACTTCTGTGTATTGACTCCTTGATGGAAGAGTGGAAGGGTGGGCAATGGGGGTCAAGTGACTTGCCCAGGGTCACATAGCTGGGAAGTGTCTGAGGTTGGATTTGAACCTAGGACCTCCCGTCCCTAGGCCTGACCCTCAACCCAGCTGCCCCCGGAATGCTATGATTTTTAAAAGAAACCATCATTCTGAGAAAAGCTCCAGAGGCTTCACTGGACTGACTGCCAAAGGGCTTCCCAGGATCCAGAAATCAGAAGAATCTTTAAGAGGTGAGTGGGCTGCTGAGAGCTTGGGTCTTGCCCAGGGTCTTATAGTCAATATTTATTCATTCATGCATTTATTCCTGCATTCATTCATTCATTCATTCATCAGAGGCAGGTCATCTTGACCTGGAGACCAGCTTTCTTTCCACTCAGTCTTGCCATGTCTAAGCCTAAACAAGTTTTCAATGACACCACCATCTCCCTACCCCAGAGGGAACCTGAGTCAACACCAACAAGTAGAAGCCGGTAATCATTAAACCAAGACAGTGCAAACAGACGAAGCCCATTGAGGGGCTGAATACAAGTTGGGAAGGTGAAGAGTCAGCAGAATGAATGTTTTGGGGAGGAAATGTCAGTTGGTCAGTCAACAAACAGCTGTTGAACACCAATGTGCCAGCTTTGGGGTGGGGGAAAGGAAGGAGGGAGGAGAAAAAGCAAGGTGAAAGCAGTTTCTGCCTTCCAGGAGCTCACCATCTAGCAGGGAGAAAGAGTTAGAAAGCTGGCAAATGGTGGCCCTGAGAACTCCTGGGGTTTCTCAGCTTTCTGCCTGCAGATCTCGCCTCCTTTAAAATCTGACTCATCACACCGAGTCCCTCAGACCTATCTCTTCCTAGGCTGCCTTTTTGGGAGAATCACAGCACCTAAAACTGATCCACATCAGAACTTCTTACTTTTTTGAGCTATGAATGAATGAGTGAATGAATGAATGAATGAATGAATGAATGAAGCATTTATTAACTGTGTTGCTAAGAGCTGGGGATACAAACAGAAAAGTGGGGTGGTCCTTGCTCTCAGGGGGCCTCCTTTGAATGGGGGAGGGACAGCTATAAGTCAGATGGAAGGTGTGATGACAAAATAAATTGACATACTCTATTGTGAACCCCTCCTTCCCCCAACCTTGGGCCCCATCACAGAATCACGTCTTTAAATGTATAAAATAAAACATGAGATTATAAAGAAAACCATTTCTATTGAAATAGTTATTGATTTTTTTAAGTTCACAGATCGCAGGCCATGGAAGCCCTGGCTTTACTTTCCTGCCCAAAGGAGGAAACTGAGGCCCATAGAGAGGGAATGTGGCACTTGTGGTCATGCAGCTAGTAAATAACAAGACTGGGATGTGAATCCAGCTCTTTCCATGATGATGGCACCCCCTTTCTCTTCTCAGTTTGCTCCTGGGCACAGTGAGGGGGTCCTATCCAGCCCTTGATCTCTATGGCCTTCCAGTCCAGCCTAACCCCTCCTGGGAGCAGGTGGTCTTTGGGAGCCTGATCCCTTGGCAGCTTCCCTGGTTCTTCTGGACTTCGGGGCTCTGGATCTCCGCGGTGTCTCAGAGTAGTTTTTGGTAAGTTAAGGCAGCACGAGGGGAGCTCAGGAGGACGACTCGGACCCCCGACCCCCTTTTTGGGTTGTTCTCTCTCTCCCCAAGTCTCCCCACACTCTCCCTCCTTGTCCTCCCGGTGTAGTCTAGACCAGGCTAGCCCCTGAGCACTGCATAAAGCATCCCCGGGAGGCATTGCCCAGCCAGGGCCCTCCTCCGAGGTGCCTCCTGACAGTTGGGCTTCAGGACCAGGTCCAGGAGGGAGGAGGCAGAATGTCGGGAGTCGCCGCATTCCCTCCTCATCTGGCTCATCCATCTGCCCATTTACTGGAGGGAGGGTGGGAGGGACAGGTGAACTGACCTGGATCACAGCTTCCAGCTTCAGCCTGGGCCGCTCCTCCCCTGGGTCCCCCCGATCCCTGGCCTCGGCACTCATGGCCCAGATCTCCGTGGGATCGCGGGCTGGGGGGAAGCTCCGGGCAAACCCGTCCAGCAGGGGCTCCCTTGGTAGTGGGGGAGCCTCAGGTATTGGAGGGGAGGTTCCCAGGGGCCCTCAGAAGCTTCTGCAGGCCGAGGAGATCCAGTGTGGGGTCAGGACCAGCCGCCAGGCTCCCCTGCCGCCTCCACCGCCGCCTGCCGTTTGCAGAAGCTGCTGGGACTTGTCCAGGGGACTGGAGCAGGGAAGGCTTTCACTGGGGCCTCGCCGGTTGCTGTGGAAACCCAGGACGCTGAGGGCCTGGGGTCGCCCTGGAAACAAGAATGCCAGCGCCCTGTTGTCATGGGGACGGCGGAATGCTGCTGGGTGAGGACTGTCTCCCGGAGACCTCGGGACGCCTTGGCTGAAGCCTCTCAGCCCGGGAGGCTCCTCCACAAAGCATCCTCGCCAGGGACCCTGGTGGCCCAGAACCCAGCCATGTGCATAGGGGCCTCCGAGCTGGTCCCTTGGGGGAGGCCAATGGGGCCCCCAAGGGAAACCTTGTGGGTGAGTGTCGCCAGACAACCCGGTCCTGAGGGAGGCAGCGGGAGATGGCCTCGGCGGGCCCTGGACTCTCTGAGGGATCCCCGAGGCAGAGGGCGGCTCCCCTGAGAATGTGGCTCCATCTTCTCAGTGAGCCTCCTCCCTCAAAGCCAGAGGCCTGGCAGCCAGCCTAGAACCCAGGCATCCCCAGTGGCCCGCCAGTGAGTGAGCCCATGCTGGGACTTTACAGAAGGTTTCTGGAAACTCCTGAGAGTTCCCAAATAAATCCCTTTAGGGAGGTCTTAGAGGTGAGGGGACTTGAATTCGAGTCCTGACTCGGACATATAGTGACTGTGTGATCCTAGGCAAGTCGCTTCAACCCTCAACATTCCAGGAAACTCTGTCTGGGTCATGGTGCAAATCGGTATTGGTGGAGGGACTTTCCATACCAGGGAGTTCCTTCCACAGAAGAGAGAGACCCAAACTCACTTGGGACATGAACACAGGACCCGTCCTTTCACTCCTGACTTAGCCGAGTCGGCTTCACTATCGGCCTCTTTGGATGCATCCCCTTCGCACGGGGCCCTCCAAGGAGGAGACCGAGAAGCACGAGCTTTGGGGAATTCTTTGGAAGCCGAAGAGCACTGAGTGAGCTGTCCGGTCTTTGAGTGGGAGTCCCTGGACGAGCTCGCCTCGCTGCACTCCAATCCTCTCCCGGCTCTGCTGCTGACTCTCCTGGCTTTGCCATCGCCCCCTGGCACGAGTAGCTCCCCTCGAGTAGCCCCCCCTTTTCGCCTCCCTGCTATGTTGTCTTTCCCTATTAGAATGTAAGCTCCCTGGGGCAGCTGGGTAAGCTCAGTGGATGGAGAGCCAGGCCTAGAGATGGGAGGTCCTGGGTTCAAATCTGGCCTCAGACACTTCCCAGCTGGGTGACCCTGGGCAAGTCACTTGACCCCCATTGCCCACCCTGACCACTCTTCCACCTAGGAGCCAATACACAGAAGTTAAGGGTTTAAAAAAACAACAAAAAACAAACAAACAAACAAAAAAAGAATATAAGCTCCTTGAGGCCAGAGGCCAGCCTTCCGAGTGGCTAGCACAATGCCTGGCACACAGCAGGCACTTAATAAAGCTTCTTGACTCCACCCCACTGGACTCTAATCTCTCTTCCATTCAGCACAGGTGAGTCAGTCCCTTCCAGCTCAATGAGCTCCTGTGGTTCCATCTTGCCTCCCGGATCAAATAGAAAATCCTCTCCTTTCCTAATGTCAAGGACCGCCAAGGAGCGAGGAAGGCCCGAGTTCAAACCCAGACGGGAGACGCCATTTAGCTCACTCACAGATATCCCTCCCCGAGAGGGGCTGCTGAGAGCTGGGGTGTTCGGTCCTGGCTGTCCCACTTTAGGAAGAGCCCCCCGAGGAGAAGGAGCAGGAGGAGGGGCCACACGAGGGCCTGAGGCGGCTTAGCCCGAGGAGAGAACACCCAAGGGGGCCTGGCAGCCGCCTTTAAGTACCGGACAGATGGCTTGTGGGAAGCTGCAAGAAGGCGGATTTAGGACCTTCCCAATAATCGGGGTTATCCGAGAGTGAGACGGGCCACCCCAAGCTTCTGGGAGCCGCCCCGTCTCCGAACCTGGGAGCACGAGCCGGCATTTTAGAGCCTGTTAAGTAAGGAGCTCCCAACCGAGGCCGGGGGAAGAGGCGAGGTAGGCGTGTGTGACTGAGCGGGCCAAGAACCCTCCAGAGCAGGGCTTCCCAAGCTTTGTTGGCCCGCCGCCCCCTTTCCAGAAAAAACATGACTTAGCGCCCCCGTCACATACTCTCGCCGCCCCCTTACAAACGCCCCTGTGGCCGTCGCCGCCCCCTGGATCGCTGCAGTTCCCACCAGGGGGCGGTGGCGCCCACTTTGGGGATCCCTGCCACAGGGGCTACACTGACGTCTGCTCTTCTGCCTTCCTCCACCCCCTCGGCTTATTCTGACCCTCATTTTCCTTTCAGCTGCCCTGCTACGTCCTGCGGCTCCTGCACATCAGGCCCAACCTGCGCCTCTGGATTCCGGCTTTCACTGTGGCGATGCCATTCTCTCCGGCTCGGTGGCTGGACTTCTCCCCCAGACTCCGTCCACTGTGCTGCTTGTCTCCTTTGATGGTTCTCGCTCCCTGCACCTTCCCTTCGTGCAGTGCCCGGGGTCGCCCTCTGCCTGGGCGCCTGCAGGATTCATCTTTTCCTGATGCAATCTGATCAGCAGAAGCAACTTTGGTTGGCTAGAAGAAAAGGAACCAGTGCTGAGGATTAAAAAGTGGGCCTGGGCCTCCAAAATACAATTGTTTTCTAGCAAAAAAAATGTATTATTTAACCCCAAATTAAAATATAAAGCCCGGTGATCGTCCGGCGGCGGCGATACTCTTATTCGGAGTATCTGCATTCTTCCGGGCGGTCACTAGAATCAGACCCGAAGCTACCGTGGCCGAGACACCTGCAGGTGTAGATCAGTGAGGCCTCCCCTTCCCGGCTCCCCGAGCTGGAACCCAGGCCATGATGGAGTGGGACGTGCCGGGAGGGGAGGGATGTAAAGTCAAGACACTTGGTTTCGAATTCTGGCTCTCCTGTGTGATCTTGGGTAAGACCTTGGAAGAGTAAATCCCTCTCTCTGTTCGTCCTCCTCCCCATCCCGTTTTTAACCCCGCTTTCTGTCTTAGAACTGATGCTAAATATCACTTCCAAGGCAAAGTGCAAGGGTTAGGCAATTGGGGTTAAGTGACTTGCCCAGGGTCTCACAGCTACTAAGTTTCTGAGTCCAGATTTGAACCCAGATTCTGTCCAGGCCTGACTCTCTGTCCACTGAACTAGCTGCTTCCCTGCCCTCGCCTGCCTCGCTTTACATTCTGTGATTCGAATTCTATGCGCTTGAGCACTCGCTTTCCCTTCTCGGAAGGTGAGGTCCTCCCCGATGGCATCAGGCGCTGGTTGAGATGATGTGAGAATGAGAGCCAACATTCAGATACTCCAAGTGTTATATTTAATGACATTTGTGAGTCCCGACTGGAAGTAAAAAGGAAAGTAAAAGCTAGAGCAGAGGGTGCCCGGCCAGCGCCGCCGCGGGACAGAGCGAGAGGCCGAATCACCCACCACTGCGTGAAGCGCCCGGCGGGGATGGAGGAGGGAAGGGGCGCTGCGGGACCAAGTCCGAGGGTTCGAGATTTCTGTGTATTTCTATGAGCTCCCTCCCAAGCCTTTACGTGTTCTTCTGCGCTAGACAAGGCCGAAAGACAAGCCTGGCCGGCCCTCTGGGGACCAGGCGGACCACAGGACGGACGTCTCCCGGCTCAGATCTGAGAGTCACCCGAGAGCCCGGCGATGGGCAAACTTGTTAAAGAGGGGCCAGAGGAAAGGAAATGCTCGTCTGTCAGTCTGTCTCTAAGGCAGCTCTTCCGACGTTTCATTGTACCGTGTCCTGCTCGCAATATTCGCCAGACCTGCGGCCGGAGAGGACATTTCAGGGGCCGCAGTTTGCCCATCGCTGGTCGAGTCCACTTTTACGGGGAAGAAATGGAGGTCCTCGTGGGCGGCTCCAGGAACAACCAAACGCGATGCTCGGCCCCACAATATTCTCCACTTTTCCTGCTGTTGGATGGGCCGCCGAGGCGGACGGGAAGCAGATCTGGGACGAAGCTCTCCGCTTGGCTTGGGAAAGCGGCCTTTGCTCCGGCTGCGGCCCTCTCGAGCTCCCCGAAGCCCCGGCCTTGTCAGTCCTCTCGTCTCCTTCACACTCTCTTCTCTCCGGGTCCTCCTCTAGCTGTCGGTCAGGCCTCTCCAAGAAGAGCCTGGACGCCCGAGGGAGCATCTGGAGGCCTCCCGGAGGGTGAAAGGCTGCTGGGACCAGGGACGATTGGCCGATGGACCCTCGGCGCGTCGGGGGGAGAAAGAGGGGCGCCCGTGAGAGCCCCCCTTCAGGAGCAGCGGGGGGACGCCAGACGCCCACGGAGGAAACCTGGGAACGCTTGGAGTGGCCTAAGTGCGGCTGGAGCGGATGAAGCCACCCTCCCTGGAGGGCTTGGGCAGAGGCCGGGGGACCACTCGATGGAGCTGCTCTCGTGGAGCTTCCTCTCGGGGCTGCCAATTCTCAAAGCCTCGAACGATATCGTCCGTACGGGCGCCGGCATCGTAGAGGGGGGGAGGACTCCGAGGGGCCGAGTGCGAGTCCCGCTTCGTGATTGTCTCCGTGTCTCCGTCGCTCTCTGTAGCCCGTGTCACAGGTTGCTGACCTGCAGGGAGGACACGAATGGCCCCCCAGGACGGGGGCTCTTTTGAGGACGTGCGTCCCAGGGCTCGGCAGGGCGCCTCCGCACAGAGCAGGCCCTTCACGCCTGCTGACTGACCGCCGCTTCCAGGAGGCTCCGTGGGGCTATTTTCTGAGCGCCTGGCACAGCCCGGGGCAGCACATGCCCACGCCCGATGCCGGACGGCCGCCCCCGGGCAGTCTCCTGACGGGAAGGAGCGGGTGGCGCGCCGCCTGGGCCGGGCTCCCAGGAGCAGAGCAGTGGCGTGGGGGCGGCGGGAGGTGCCCCGAGGGATTTTCGAGGAGCCTAATGAAAGGCCCGGCTTGCTGGCGTGACCCCCAGACGATTCCTATCCGCGCCTGCCCGGGGTTGTCACAAGGATAAATGAGGCAGAGCCGGACATTCAGCGGCTTTCTAAAGGGAGCTCTCAGCATCACCATTCTAAAAGATGGCGGGAAACGCGCCAGGCAGGGCACGGCCTGGGCAAAGGCTGGACGAGCAGGGCACAGGGGAACCACGGATCGACCCATGTGGCCCGAAACAGGAAAGGGAGGTGAACTGCGAAGTTTGGGGTTCGGAGAAATCTTACCGAGTCGTCGTTTTCCTTCCTTTGAACACTCTCACGGCCATCCATTTCCCTAGAAGCCGTGGCTATGGCCCATAGTCGAGGGGTTCCCTGGGGCCCATTTTACAGACGAGCAAACCGAAGAAGAGGGAGACCGAGGGACTTACTCAGGCTCACAGGGCCAGGATCCGAGTCTCACTGAGCTGGAGGCTAGAAGGGCTCTCGGAGATGACAGCCTCATTTTACAGATGAAGAAACTGAGGCCCAAGGAGGGTTAGTGCCCTACCATAATAGACCGAGAGGGGCCAAAGGCTTTAGACCCGCCGAACTGGTCCAAGGCACAGCTGGCAGCAGAGCAGAGCCAAGAACCCAGACAGGTCCTGAAGTGGAATTAGGGTCCGTTCTGAGAATCGTCCCGCCTTTCTCTTGTTGCCTCCCTGGCACCAAGAACAGTGCTGTGGGAGGAGGGTGGGAGGAGGGGAGGGAAAGAGCATGAATCATGCAAACATGGAAAAATAGTCTAAATTAATTAATCAAATAGAAACTTAAAAAAAAAATAAGAGAGTTATTAAAATTAAGAAAAGACCAGTTTTTGCTGCCTGCTTCACCCTGCCTGAGACTTTCAGGAACTCCCATGCCCTCCCCCGGCACATGTGGAGAGATCTTGATCCGTCTAAGCATTAGAAGTAACTACCATTCTGCCGTCTCTGTGGCCAACATCTCCTGGGAGCCTCCCAACAACCCCTGGGGTTCCTGGCAGTCTGGCTGCCTCCCTTTCCTTCTAAATGGGGGCCTCTGGGCAAGTCCACACACTGCTCTCAGGCTCTTTCCTCATCCCAGGAATTACACTTGCCCAACCTCCCCCACAGGGTCATTGGGAAGGAAGCCCTTTGCGAATGTCGTTATCCTGATTTTACAGAAGAAGCAACTGAGACTCGGGCAAGATGAAGTGACTGGCCCAGGGTTCTACGGCTAAGTGTCAATCACAGCTCAAGAAAGGGGCAGAAGCAGGACTCGAACCCCAGTTTTCTTGACCCGAGAGCCAGAGTTCTACCCACCACGCTATACTGCCTCTCTGGGATTTGACATCCTTCCATATGCTTGTTCTTTGCTCTGGAGAGAGTGTTTATAGATATAAGCTGTTAGCATTTTTAGCAACTTCTTCAGTCGCCCAGCGGGCTGTAATTAGGAATTAGGTCTTTAGTGTATGCCCAGGCACTGGGGAGCAGTACGGGAGTCAGGACTGCCCCGGGATAGCAATCCTCGAGGGAGCTTCCAGGCAAGGAAACTCTTGTGCTCTGAGGATGCGAGAGGAAAAATGGAAGTCTCTGGCTTCAAGGAGTTTCCACACTATCACAGAGGCCCTAAAGCTCACCCAGTCCAACCCCTGAACTTAAGAGAAGAGGAAAGGGATGCCTGGAGAAAGGAGGGACCTTCATGCACACAGGAACCTCCCTTCTAAAATCTCAAGTGATTCACAGCTCTCTTTCCCTTCTACACTCCTCTGTTTCTTTATCTGTTTGGGTCTCTCAGTCTTTCTGTCTGCATCTGTCTATCTGTTTATCTGTTGTTTGTCACTTTCTGCCCTGTCTCTCCCCCTCTCTATCTGTCTTCCTCTGTCTCTCTGTCTTTCTCTTCCTCCCTCCCTCCCTCCCTCCCTC
>NW_025391778.1:0-4563 GCF_016433145.1 Gracilinanus agilis | reverse complement strand
CCACTGCCCTAGCCCCGCCCCACTGCCCTAGCCCCTCCCCTCTGTCCTAGCTCCTCAGCCATCATCCCCAGGATGCCTGCCTGGCCCTTTCTCCGGGCTAAACCTCTCCTCCCTCTTAAAGCTGCCTCTTTGTGTTCCTGGCACACTTCATTTGTGCTTCTCCCTCTCTCGGTATCCCTCGGGCCTGGCGTGGGGCTCGGCGTCCAGCAGCTGCTGAAATAAATGCTCGTTATGGGCGGTGGTGGAGGAGAAAGCGGGCTGGCTCTGGAGCTAAAGGGCTCGGCTTCGAGTCTCATCCCCAACGCTTCCTACTAGTGTAGCGCTGGGCCAGTCGCTGCCACTTATTCGAACCTCAGTTTCTCCAAATGAAAAATGAAAGCGTTGGCCTTGGCGGTTTCTGAGGTCCTGAGGCTCTAACGTCGGAGAACCCAGGGCCCATCCTCCGGGGATTTCTCCAAACCCTCCTGGCCTTGTTTTGCTTCGTAGCCGGGTCCCCATTGGGACAATCAGGTCCCGAGGGGTTCCCCCGTCTGACTAATGGAAGCGGGGCTGCTCTGAGGCTTGGTTCCCCAGGATCCCCTCCTCCTAGAGTTTGGGGTGCGGGGGGGGGCACAGCTCCCGCTCCTCCTTCCCCAGGGCCGCCTCTCCCCGATGACCCTCCATCTAGCCTCTAACGTCATTTTCACCTCGTCTCCCCTTCAGACTGTGAGCTCCTGGAGGGCACGGATGGATTTTTGCTTCTCTGTATCCCCAGTGCTGGCACATAGTAGGTGTTAATCATGGCGGACCAGTTGTCTACCGGGACCTTTCAGGAATCTATAGAGTTTGATCTGGCTCTTCAGCCTGTGTCCTTCCAATTAAAATGGTACAATGTTAACCCTGCTCTGGCTCTGGGGTCTGGGTTCTAATCTTGACTAACTCAGTGCCTGGGTAACAGGAAAATCATTTTCCTTCTTGTCTTCAGTTTCTTCCTCTGACCAGTGAAGGTTCTGGACTAGAAACCCTCTAAAGTCTCTTCTAGCCCTAAGTCCTGGTCAGTCATTCGATCAATCAATCAACATTTATTAAGCACCTACTATGTGCCAGGCACTATACTAAGCCCTAGGGATACCAAAGGGGCATGAGACAGTCAGCTTCTTACATCCAATCTAGCAGAAGACAAGAAAGGAAAGGAGGATGCTCCCCTCTCTGTTTGGGGAAGGTCAAACTGGGAAATGGTGGGACCTTGTTTCTGGACACCTGGACCTTGCCTCTCTCTTGTTCTCCCTCGGAGGTGACACTCCCTTCACTTCCAAATGCCTCCTTCCCCAGGACCTTGGACTTTGCTGGCTGGGACTTAGAGGCACAGAATGACTCCATCTAGATCCAATCCTTCAGAGGCTTAGCATTACAGACCAGCCTGTCCAAACCCTGGGAGGTCACAGTTAGAAGGGAGCCAGGCTGGGATTCAAACTCAGGTCCTCTCATTCCAAATCTGGTGCTCTCTCTCTCCTGAGCCTTTATTGTATAGGCTGAGGCAACAAAGGCCCAGAGAGAGTGACTTACCCAAGGTCATACAGAGCTTTAGGTGTGATTTCTCCCACTCATGAATGCTTATTTGCAGAGTGAAGAGCCCTAAAACCCAAAGAGAATCCTAGAGATCATCCAGGCCAGCTCCTTCACTTTACAGATGAAGAAACTGAGGTCTGGAGAGGTAAATGATTTGGCCAAAGTCAGACAAGCAGATCAGAGTCAGTTTTTATACTTGGGTCCTCTGATTTGAAATTCAGGTTTCTCTCTCTCTCTCTCTCTCTCTCTCTCTCTCTTTCTCTCGCTCTCTCTCTCTCTCCCTCTCTCTCCCTCTCTCTCTCCCTCTGACTGTCTTTCTTCTCTCTGTCTCTCTGTCTCTGCCTCTGTCTTCCTTCTCTCTGTTTCTCTCTTTCTTTTTCTCTGTCTGCCTCTTTCTCTGTTTCTCTGTTTCTATCTCTGTCATTTTTTTTGAAAATCCTACTTTCTGTCCATACTAAGTATCAGTTCCAATGCAGAAGAGTGGTAAAGTCTAGGCAGTGTGACTTGCCCAGGGTCACACAGCTAGGAAGTGTCTAGAGGCCACATTTAAACCCCGGACGGTCTGTCTCCAGGCCTGGTGCTCTATCCACTGAACTACCTAGCTGCCCTTCCACACTACTGCAGCCTCACTGGGAATTTGAGAGATTCTGAGGGGCTGGACTGGGCTGGGTGGGAAGGATGGTTCCTGCCCTCTCTCCTATCACGCAGTATAGGCTGCTGTCTATAATGTTTTCTTATATCATCACAACAACCCTAAGAGGTAGATGCTATTATTATCCCCAATTTACAAATGGCAAACTGAGGCAGGTAGCAGTTAAGTAACTGGTCCCAGGTCATTTTTACAGCTAGTAAATGTCTGAGGCAGGACTAGAACTCGGGTCTCCCTGCATTGAAGTCCAGCACTTTGTTTTGCCTCCAGGTAGGGTGGACCCTCTTGGAACCTCTGTCCATGTAGACCTCCCTTCACTTACCAGGTAGGCAGCTTCCCTCATGAACTGCTTGGCGGGCTGCTTCCAGATGGCAGGGACGGTGAGTACCCAGCGGATGGCGTTCCTTTCTGGCAGGGACGGGCACTGCTCTCTGAGCTCCTAGATTTCGGTCAAGGAGTTTGAGGGAGGAAAAGAGAATAAGAGCACATAGAAGAGAGGCCGTATAGCTCAACCCTTTTGTTTTACAGATGGGGAAACTGAGGGGAGGGAGGGAGAAGGGGCTTGCTTCACTGCTAGCAAGAGGCCGAGCTGGTCTTCAAATCCAGGTTCTAGGTGGGGTTCCAGGGCCGCCTGCGTTTGATGTTCCCATTTCCCCTCCGGCCTCTCCCTCCACCCAGATTTTCCAGCTGGAGAGCCTGGTTCCTGTTCCCTGGGAGAGGGAGGACCTCAGCATCCCTGACTGCAGCTGTGGGGACTGGAGTCAGACACAGGAAGGACTTTCCCTGGCTGGATGGGAGAATAACCGTAAGAACAGGTGCACACTGATGAGTTTCTGGCAGTGCTGACATACGTGTGTGCCTGCATGCATTTGTGTGCAGTGAAAAGAGCCCTGGATTCCGAGCCTGGGGACTCGGGTTTTTCAGTCACTTCCTATCTGTGTGAGTGACCCTGGGCAAGTCACTTCTCTTTTCCTTGCCTCCGCTTCCTCATCTCTAAAATGGGCATGATAGTGGTGCCTACTTCCCAGGGTTGCAGTGAGAATCAAATGAGATGATACCAGTAAAGTGCTTGGCAAACATTAAAAGCAATAATTATATTATCATAATTGAGTCTCCCATCAAACCTGTGAGATGGTGGCTGTTAGCATCTCTATCTTACCAATGGGAATTGATGTTAAGTGGCTTGCCCAAGGTCACTCAGCCAGTAAGTGGCAGACAATGCTTCTAAAAATGGGAGTCTGGTAGGTCAATGAATTATCTTACTGAAGAAGACATAGGGTCAGAGAACTAAAGGCATGCCTGCTGTCAGGAAGCAGGATTTGAACCTGTGGCTGTATACTCTGAATTACATCATGCTTAGAAAGCCCCTTAAAAGACATTCTCTTTATTCTTTCAGCCCCTTTTCCCCCATCCATCCATCCATCTCTGTTTGGGCTGATGTCTGGAGACAGGGGAATGGTCAGGATGACCTCTGGGGGGCGGGTCAGTGGGAGGAGTCTGTGTTAAGAATCCAAGGAGGCATGGCTCTCGGTTGGGGTGGGGGTCATGAATGGGAGGACTGAGGACCTGTGATATCTCTTTCCCTCCACTCCCCAAGGCCCCAGGCTGGCGGGGAAGGGTCACCTGCACAGCATGCTTCTTGAAGAACCGCAGAGCGTGGGCAAACACATCTAGGGCAGGCATCTTCTTGCCATTCACGGCCTCTAGCTCTGTCTTCATGGTGAGGTCCTGGTGGGGTGGCCAGTCAGGCAAAGTCAGGGAAGGGGATAGAGGTGGGTGAGCTTCTAACTCCTCTAACTCCACAGAGCACCCCAGCTTCCCCACTTCACTCTCTGCCCCACCATTCCCTCATTTCTCAGATTTTTTTCCAATGGGTCCACTGGCCCATCCTCACTCCTTCGCCTCTCCCCTCCATGCTCCCTTGTGCCCTTCCATTGCTCTCTCTCTCACACACCAGAGAGGCCTCCTTCTCACTCACTTCTCTGCTTCTTCTCCCCACCTTCTCGGGGCCCTTCACCCCTCCTCCTAATTCTCCTGCCACCCCTTTCTCAGCATCCCCCCTTCCCACCCTCTCCTCCCAGCTCACGCTAGCGCTGTGGATTTTCATCTTGAACTTCTCAAAGTAAAGCCAGTCTCGAGCCTCCTCTGGGTCCAAGTCATGGTAGTAGTCCCTGGCTGTGTAGCCAAAGCTGTGGAAGGTGCCCTCCGGGGTCAGCAGCAGGCTGGTGGGTGTCTTCTGGTGGGCCACGCCGGGGTCTCCACCCTCCCACTTCCTGGGGTGGGATAGAGTCCAGTCAGGCTGGTCCAGCCCAGGCTCTGACACCATCTGCTCTAGTCTCTGCTCCTACGTTCTGTTGGCCTTCTTC
>NW_025391777.1:0-9143 GCF_016433145.1 Gracilinanus agilis | reverse complement strand
AGGAAGGAAGGAAGGAAGGGAAGAAGGAAGGAAGGGAGGAAGGAAGGAAGGATCAGTCCTGTCCTCAAGGAACTCAAAATCTAATAGGGGAGGCAAGAAGCAAACAAATATGTACAAGCAAGCTTCATACAGGAAAACAGGAAATAATAAACAGAGGGAAGGCACTATACTGAAGAGGGATTGACAAAGGCTTTCTGTAGAAGATGGGCTATTGTATAGCTATAATGAGCTTCTCTGACTCCAAATCAAACATTCTTTCCACTGTACCACACAAACTCACTAATATGGAAGACAGATTTCTGAAGTATTGAATAAAAAGAAAAAGTTCCAAATTACTTGGTTTGTTAAATTTAAAAAAATCAATATATATTTTAACGAAATAATAACTATATCAATTTTCTTCATGCCCCTTTTCTAATCTCTTTTCTGACTGGGATCATCTGGAGTTAAAATGGAAATTTGAGCCAACTAGGTTGTGCTCCTGGAACTCCTGGTTTGCAGGAGAGGCACAACTCTAGACTAGTTAAGAGTTGCCTTAGGATTGGCCACAATTTTTCTCTCTTTGTGAGAATTGGTTTTGACATATTTTTCTTTGCTTCTATGAATATGACTCTCCACAGTTCAACACTACTAGTGTGACTGAACAAAAGACACCACAAAGAAGACAGGGCAGTTTTCCAGGTGATGGGGGCTGAGCCAATAGAATAATTGGATGAATCCAAACAAATCACACTCCTACACTAAACAGACAAGTAGTTCCAATCATAAAAGGTACAGACTTAAGGAATAGAAGCAGTCAACTCTCTGAGAGTTAAGAAGAGTTTGATTTTTCCCTTAATTGTACTATGATGACTAGTGGAATAATTAGAACTGCCAAGTACTTAGTCTTTATTGTTGAACATGACAGCAAGTGGCTAGTGGTGCCATCTGGTGATTAAATCAACACAATGAGAATAACAGTTCTTATATTACCTATCCCACAGCATTATTGTGAAAAAAAAGTGCTTTGCAAAATTCAAAGCACTTTGGATATATGAACTATGAAAGTTGAAGGCAAAATGAAACTGACCAAGAGCGGGAGATAAGGTTTCTCAATAGGCAGAGCCAGAACTAAACCAGCCCAGAGTAGGATGAAAAAAGGTAGAAGTGGGGAGCAGGAATCAGAGCTTCAAATGCCCAATCTGAGAGCCCCTATTCCACTTTGCTGAGAACAGAGCATAGTATGAAACTCACAGATCCTCAAGCAGGAAATGCTGGGATTGAAAAAAGATCTTTGAGCAAAGAGGGAAGAGTGAGCCTTGGTTCTCTTAATGACTCCCAGAGCTATTTATTTGATGAAACACTGGAATCAATTTAACTTTGACTTAAGAAATGAGCAGATGGCACTTCATCACCTGAGTGGTGGAATGTGGAATGAAGAGATAACTCTACATACTCCCCGGGTATTCATACCTCAGGATAGCAAGTCATTGTCCTCCTATGGGATTGCATCTCATGCCCCAGATAATGATAGTGATAAATGGAAGGGGGGGGGGGGTGGAACTCTTCAAGAATCAGTCATTTCGTCATTAGGGACAGATACAAACCTTAGTAAATGGTCTCTGAAAGTTATTGTGGTCAGACTTCATTTTCCTTTTGTCAACCAAGCAATGAGGTCCTCTGAGCTTTGCTAGGCTGATTCTCTGACAATAGTTACACCATTTATCACCAGGGCCATATTTAAAAAACCTTTCTGATTTCGCAATAATAACTGGCATGAAAATACTTAAAACTCTGTGAAGAGTTTTATATTTATTTGCTTAGAGCCTCACAACCCTGTATGGTAGGTATTATTGTCTCCATTTTTCAGATGAGGAAACTGAGGCACAAACAGGTTGAAGTGACTTGCCCAGAGTCACTCATCTAGTAAATGTCAAAGGTGGAACTTAAACACAGGCTACTTGATACCACCTTCAGTATTCTATCATCCATCTCATACTGCCTTTCTCTCAGAGGGTCTTCCCAGGCTTTCCCCTCTCTTTGAGAGGTTCAAGTGTATATCAGAATCAGAGGAAAATTTTAATATAGAAGAATAATAATACAGAAATCTCTAAGGTTTTCAAAGTACTTTCCTCACAACAACCCTGTGAAGTCAGTAGAACTGATTCTATTATTTTCATTTTACAATTGGAGACACTACAGCCTGGGAAAAGGAAATGGCTTGCCATGATGCTATACCAAGGCATCCATTTTCTCTCCATGTTGTTCTCTTTCCAAGTCCCTATGCAATGGCCTTGTGTCCTGTGATGGGGATATCTATGACACAGATAGATTAATGTTGACTCTAGAACAACTAATCAACAAGTATTTATCAAGTACCTACTATAATACAGGCACAATGCTAGGCATTAGGGGTACTAAGGCAAAAATGAAAGTCAGTGTCTTCAAAGTTCTTGTATTCAATGTGGAGCAGACAGACAGACAGACAGACAGATAGATAGATAGATAGATGGATGGATGGATGGATGGATGGATGGATGGATATAGAGAGAGAGATAATAGATAAATGACAGAAAGAAAGATAGATGGATGGATAGAGATAGATGGATAGATAGATAGATACAAAGATAGAGACAGACAGAGACTTAAGACAGAGACTGAGACAGAGTGATAGAGAGAGACAAGAGGCAGAGGTTAGATCTATACATATACATATTTACACACATTATATGAATATCTGTGGTAGATATATAGGTATTTATATATGACTATGTCTAGAGGGTATATGTATACACAAATATGCATATATAGTGTAGTGGGTAGAGCACTAGACTCAGCATAAGGAAGACCTAGCCTAAGGTCCTGCCTTAAGTACTTTCAAATTACATGATCCCCAGCAAGTTACTTAGTCCCTCTGGGCCTCAGTTTGCTCATCTTTAAAATGAAGGGGTTGGATCCAATGACCTCTAAGATCGCTTCCAGCTCAAAATCAATGATATATAGAAAATAAATGCCAGGTAATTAGGGCAGAGGAGGCACCAGTGACTGAGATGTTCATGAAAGGCTGCCTCCTTTGGAGAAGACACTGGGTGGGGCAGTGGGGGGTGGTCTCCCTTTAGGTCTGAAGGCCTCCCTACCCCCATCCCTCATCCTATTTTCCATATGTGTTTCAATCATTATGGGTCCAGGCAGTTCCCAACTTATCAACACCTGTGACATAAGAACAACTACATACCAGCCCCACCCGCTTCCTGCCCCCTCTCCTCCCCTTTGCTCCCTTCCCTTCCTCTCCCCTTCCCGCTGCAGGAGCTGCTACTCAGCCCCCCACTACACCTGCAGAGATGACAGTGGAAACTTCCAGGCCCCTTGTGCCAAGTTTCAGGAGGCCCAGGACCTATGATTCAAAGGAATCCATGACTCAAGGCTTAGAGGACTCTCAAAGAATTAGAGGCCTAGAGCTAGAACAAAGCTTTGTTGTTCATTTTTTGTCATATTTGACTCTTCATGACTCCATTTGGGGTTTTCTTGGCAAAGATATCGTGGTAGTTGGCCATTTCCTTCTCCAGATCTTTTCACAGATAAAGAAACTGAGGCAAACAGGGTTAAGTGGTTTGCCCAAGGTCAAATAGATAGTGTCTGAGGCCAGATTTGTCTAAGGCCCTGAGCTTTCATATTCACATGTTGTTAGGCAGTCCAGAGATTCACCTTATAGGAATCCCTACATGTCACAGAAGAGAGAGCACCAGGAATCTGGAAGGATCTGAACCCAGATCCTCTGAATTTCAAATTCAATGCTCTCTCCACTATGGTAGGCTGACTCCGTGGCTCTGGATTTGGGATTTTGAGAGGTGAAGAAGGAAGAATCCTTGCTTGGATTCAGAGGATCTAGGGGCTCATAGACCTGTCGGGTACCTGATAGATTAAATGAACCCTTGTGAGATGGCCTTGAAATCTAAGCATCACTCCTAATACTATTGTGATGAGAAAACGCTCTGTGAGCTCCACAGTTCTGACTTACCAATGAGCCTGTAGCACTCAAGTCCACGTTTCCATGGGGATGCCAAGATGTGTTGGGTAGGTGGGTGACTGTCTCTGCATGTGCCTGGATACCATTATACATGACAATACATGTATGTGTGCATGTGTGAAGATATTGACATGGCTGCTAGGATATGTTTCTGGGGTTATGAGGGCCTTGTGCTTGCTCGTATGTCAGCTTTCACATATACGGGCTTCTCTGGTGAATCCAGTGGTTTAGTGAAACAGGACACTAAACCAACTGAGTGAAGAGATTTCAGTTTGCATTCAACTCTATGAGTTAATACCTTGAGCAAGTGATCCCTTTCACCTCTGGGATACTAACTTTCTTCATCTTTAAAATGGGGATAATACTTCTACTCTCTATTTGGTCACTGTGGTGAACTTTAAAATGCTACAAAGATAGAATTGTGCTGGGGGATCAGGTAGAAGAAAAGGAGAAGAATCAGTGACAGTCAGAGATAATGTTCACTGGACTTTTGGTCAGGAAGACTCCAATTAATCTTGCCCTGGAGCCTTGTAGACTTTGTGACTTGGGCATGTCATTCAAACTTTCCTTATTTGCAAAATGGGGAAAAAATGATAATAGTATCTGGCTTTCTGGGCTGTGTGGACAACTAGGTGACACAGTGAATAGAGCACTGGGCTTGGAATCAGAAAGACATCTTCCTAAGTTCAAATCTGGGAGGCCTTGGGCAAGTCACTCAACCTTGATTACCTCAGTTTCCTCATCTGTAAATCACTCCAGTAATCTTTGCCAAGAAAACCCCAAATGGAGTCATAAAGAGTCAGACACAACTGAAAGAACTAACTAACCCTGGTTTGTTGTGAGAATAAAATGGTTTTTTGGTTGTACTTCTGATATAGTCTCCTTATCTTACCCAGGCAGGAAGTCCAACAGCCCACCTTCACTGCTGATTATGATTATGATCACTTTGGGAATCACACATCCTTAGGCAGCCCAGAGGTCCACCATATTGGTGCCAGACTGAGTCAACACCTAATGGGTTTAACCCTACTGGAACTTAGAACTCTCAACTCAAGCAAATCTACCACCTTCAGCCTCCTCAGGGCAGGGGCTAGAGACATGCACCATCGTGTCTGGCAAGACAATTCATGTAAAGTGCTTTGGGAATCTAAAGTGATATATGAAGGTTAACTATTACACACACACACACACGCATGTGCACGCTCATGCATGTGTATGTATAAAGCTTTGTTATTGTTTAGCTGTTTTCAGTCATGTTTTACTCTTTGTGATACCATTTGTATGTGTGTGTATACAAATACATGTGAATATATACATGCATTATATATAAAATATGTGTATATACCTATATAGCATTTATATGTGTATATATATATATACACACAGAGAAACATAGAGATGAGAGAGAGGCAGTATTAGCATAATAGGCTGAGTCTGGAGTTATAAAGACCTGGGTTTTAGTCCTGCCTCTGATAAATTATTGCCACGTCCCTCTGTAACTTATTTTATAGATGAAGAAACTGAGGTAATCAAGGTTGAGTGACTTGCCCACGGTCTCCCAGTCTGAGACCAGATTTGAACTCAGGAAGATGAGGTGGGTTTTTTTTGTTTTTTTTTTTTTTTTGTTTTGTTGTTGTTGTTGTTTTAGATTCAATGTTGAAAAGTTTTAATGAAACAAATTTTAAAAGCCACATTAGAAAAGGGCAATTTTCTCCATTAACTGATGCAGAGTGAAATGAGCAGAACCAAGAGAACAATGTATACAGAAAGTGAAACATTGTGGAATAATCCAGTATAATGGACTTTACTACTAGTAGCAATGCAATAATCCGGGACCATCCCAAGGGACTTATGAGAAAGTGCTATCCACATCAAGAGAAAGAACTGTGGGAGCAGATACACAGAAGAAAAACATATGACTTATCACTTGTTTACACGGGTATATGATTTGGGGTTTTGATTTTAAAAGACTGCTTTATTGCAAAAGTGAATGATATGGAAATAGGTATCAATTGATAACATTTGTACAACCCAGTGGAATTGCTTGTTGGCTCTGGGAGGGGGGAAGGAAAGAAGGGAGGAAAAGAAAATGAATCATATAAACATGGAAAAAATAGTTTTTAAAATGAGGAAAAATTAAAAAGGAAATGAAGGGAGGGGAAGAGAGAGGGCAGTTCTTCACCCAGAAGTTGCCCCTATTCTTTGAAATCCTAGCCCTGTTCCTTATAGATGTGAAGGGCAGTAGAGTTCATTGGCTAAAGGCTTCAGAGTCAGAGGACAAATGTGCCTCTGACATTTACTAGCCAGGTAACTATGGGTAGTTCATTTAACTATGCCCCAAACCACTCTCTAAGACTGAAAGGCAAAGGCAAGCTGCAATTCAGGGACAGAAGAGAGTTTCTTCCCAAGGAGGTAGTACCCTAGGCAAATGAAATCTGAGATCCAGACTAAAACATTTTCCATATATGTATGATATCTATGTTAATATGGTATATTGATGGATTTGAATCCAGAAAGATGCGGGTTCTAATTCTACCTCCCCCACACTAAACTATATGAATATAGGCAACATACTTCTGAGGTTCCCTTCACTCTCTGTTATAAATAAGTTGTCATCTGGAATGGTGAAGAGAGCTTCCATACCCACAAATCCACAGGCTTTGATGAGTTGGCACAAAACAAGAAAGAGTGTGGGTACATGTGCCTTTGTGTGGGGAGGCAGATTGCTCTGTGCCCATGTGTGCATGGTTAATGATCCCCCGACTATGGTGTGCATGTCTAGCTCTCTGCTAGCTGAGTAAGGGGATGGCCCATTTCTCCCCTCCTTCTGAGAGCCTTGCCCAACCTTCGTCGGCTGGAGCTCTCGGGCTAGATTCCACCAAGAACCTGTAGCCTAACTGTGAATTCTTCAGCCTTACTAAATGCAGTAACATTTCTCTAGTTCCCAGATTCTTATATTCCAGTCAAACTGGTTTACTAGCAACCCCCTGAACTTGACATTCCATTTCTGTTCTCCATTCATTCACACGAACTATCCTCCATGACTGAAATGCAATATGTCTGCCTATCAGAATCTTTCTGGCTTTCAAAACACAACTCAAATGTCACCTCCTCTGGGAAGTCTTCCCTGACTTTCTCCCCACTTATTCCTCTTTCCCTCCTCAAATTACCTTGTTTTTATTTACCTGTCCTGGATCCTTGTTTTCCCCCAGTGGAATACAAGCACTCTGAGGTCAGGAACTTCTTCATTTTTGTCTTTATGCCAATAAATCCACAAGCATCAAGTGCTACAGGCACTCAATATCCCAAAGTTCAGCCCAGTACCTAGCACATATGAGATGCTTAAGAAATATTTGTTGAATTGGAGATCAGCAGTGGTAGTGGTGACACTGATGCTGTTGATTCAATGGAGCAGACTTTTCTCAAGCTTCTATATACTTCTATTGGGCAAAGCGCTAGGAGAAAAAAGTTGAAAAGATGGCATGGTTCTTGACCTGAAGGATCTAATGGTCAGTCTCCAGCTGGAAGTGGTAAGAGGCTGGGAAAAGGAAGGGTACATCGATATTGAATGATGTAAAGTTGACAAAGGCAGTGGTGAAGTGGAAAGACTGCCGGACTCTGCCAGAGTCCAAAGATCCTTGGATTCAAGTCTTAGGCTGCTACCACCTGGCTGCATGGCCCCAGATGATGGTGACAAAGGAGAAAGACCCAGAGTACTCTAAGAAATGGGCGATGAGAGTGACTGCTCTCCATGGGGCGGACAATCCCTAAGATCCCTCCCAGCACCAACATTCCATGAATAGAGGCTGGGACAGGGATAGGAGGATGGGTTCTCTGTTGGCATTTTCACTAGGGTCTCTGAATGGGAATCCTTTTTAGCATTTCCCCCTGAATTCCTCTGTGTGTGTGTGTGTGTGTGTGTGTGTGTGTGTGTGTGTGTGTGTGTGCGCACTCCTTGCATGAACGGCAGAAACAAAACCAAGCCCTGATGGGCTTCGTGACGATTTTGCTAAGGGAGGAGGAGGAGGGTTCTCCTAGCAGCTTGACAGCATTCTCTATGGGCTGTCAGCGTTGTCGTAGCAACTGGTAGTTGCTGTGTCAATGGAAGAGATGCCATTGTGGCTGGAGAAAAGGAGAACAATGGACCAGGCCCAGTCTCTGCAACAGCAGCATCCTTCACAGATTGGGGGGCTGGGTCCCCACCAGTGCCAGTGGAACCTCTGCTCTCTGTCAGCAACCAGAGGCCCAAGGGGAACCCCATAAAGGCGTCCTGTCTGCCCTGGAATGAATTGGGTTCCAACCCCTGCCTCCTATAGGCCAGGGTTCTGCTCTTCCAATTTCCAATGTGCATTCTCAGCGCTGCTGGCTGGCTGGGGTTTTAGCTCTCGTGGACACACATCTGAATTCAGCCCATTCAGCAGGTTAGGAAAGGGCAAGTATTGTATAGTGTAACAGAAAGGCTCTTGGGTTCAAATCTGAGCTCTGACATTTGCAAACTGTGTAACCTATGGGTAAATCACTAAACTTTATTAGGGCTCAATTCCCTCATCTGTAAAATGGAGCTGGGTTCAAATTTGGCCTCTGACACACACACAAACTGTGTGTTCCTGAGAAAATCTCTTAACCTCTCAACGCTCCTGGGTAACTGCAGAAAAGATATAGATCTGCTTTGGGAGGAGTTTCTCAACAGGAATGCTATATGCCAATGATGTCACAGATCTATTAGTATCAGTATTATGTAAATGTGGGTTTTAGCAGGATTGCAATTTGGAGAAAACTGTTCAAATTTTAGCTAGCTCTGTGTCCTTGGGCAATTCATGACCTTCCTTAGAACCTCACTTTTCTCTTCTATAAATTGGGGATAGCAACATTTATACAGTGCTATTGTGAGGAAGGTGTTTCATCCACCTAAAAATCTTACCCAAATGAGAATTGTACTGTTATTGAGATCTTCAAAGGGGCCCCAAGCAGGAAATAGCCAGGGTGTGTGAATGGTAAGTAGTAGGGTTCAGTAACTGTATTGTCATCCACCTCTATCTCTCTTCCTTGAGAACAAATTATCTCCTCTGGTTGTTAGGAGGAAGGAAGGAGGGAAGGAGGGAAGGAGGGAAGGAGGGAGAGAGGGAAGGAAGGAAGG
>NW_025391776.1:0-2207 GCF_016433145.1 Gracilinanus agilis | reverse complement strand
ATATATATATATATATATATATATATCTGTCTCTCTGTCTCTCTTCCTCTCTGTTTCTGTCTCCCTCTATCTCTCTGTCTCGCTGTCTCTATCCTTGACTCTGTTTCTCTCTTTCTCTCTCTCTCTCTGACTATCTGTCTGTCTCTTTCAGTCTCTCTGACTCTCTCACTGTCTCTCTCCTTCTCTCTCTCCCTCTCTGTCTCTGTTTCTCTCTCTTTGACTCTGTCTCTCTCTCCTCCACTCCCACCACCACTCTCTGTTCTTGCTTATTTCTAAATATGGGTTCAGAAGTAATGTGGTGGAAGACTAAAATTCAAATCCTACCCCAGATACTTATATCTGCATAACTCTAGGCAAGTTGCTTAATTTCTCTAAGCCTCAGTTTCCTCCCATGTAAAATGGGGATAACAATAGCATCTACCTTCAGTGGATAGTTGTCAGGATTAAATGAGATAACCATGAATACATTTTCCCTTTAAAGTTCTCTGTAAAGTTCCCATTAAAGTTCTATATAAAAGTGTTTCACTGTTATTATTAATTATTAGTATTATTTCTTCCTCTTCCTAACAAGGTTCTCCCACACTATCCCACCTTTTACCCTCTGTGGAAACAAACTGGCAAAAGGAAGAGTAAGGAAACATAGGTCTCAAGGCCTTATGGGAGTGTCACAATGTAGCAGTTGGGAAGCTTTGCTGGAGGGTCAAGAAAGGTCTCCGATGGCTAGATGCCAGATAGGAGGATCACTGGTGACCTCCCCTTTCCCATTCTCCAGCCCCTCTCCAGGTCAATCTTATTGCAGTCCTTGGTTTTTCTCACCTATTTGATCCATATTATGACAAACTAAAGCAGGGTGGGCAACATATGGCTCTCGAGCCATATCTGGCTCTTTTGAGGGCCAGATATGGCTCTTTCTGCAGGAGCCATAAAGTCCAATTTTTTTCAGGCGCTGTTACAGGAGTGCACTGTGAGCACTGTATGGCTCTCACGAAATTACATTTTAAAAAATGTGGCGTTTATGGCTCTCCCGGCCAAAAAGGTTGCCGACCCCTGAACTAAAGCCTCTGTGTTCATCCAACCCTCAGTGTAGAAGAAGACTGCTATAATAGTGAAGGGGGGAGGGGGAACAGTCAACCAGCATTTATTAAGTACCTACTGTATGCCTAACATTGTTCTAAGCTCCTCCTGTGTTGGCTAGAATAAGGTAGGCATCAGCAAGACAGGTCCAGGTTTTGAGGAAATGAGTCTGGATTCTTCAGTACAAAAGAACCATAGAAATCATAGAGTACCTACTTCTACTGACTTCCCTGGCTTTCATTAAGTCTCAACTAAAATCCCATCTTCTACAAGAAGCCTTCCCCAACTCCTCCTAATTCTAGTTCCTTCCCTCTATTAATTATTTTCTTTTTATCCTGTATATAGGTTGCTTTGTGTATATTTGTATGTTGTCTCCCTCAATTAGACTGTAAGCCCCTTGAGGGCAGGGACTGCCTTTTGAATCTTTTTTGTATTTCTAGCACTTAACACAGTGCTTGGCATATAGTAGGGACTTAATTAATTTTACTGCTTGATTAAAATGAATTCTTGGTCCCTGTTAGCTTCATTCAGTATGTGAGAACTGATGCCTCCCTTCCCATAGAATAAGAAAGAATTCTTTAGAACAAGAGAAGCAATAGTTTGATAGAAAGATTATACAGCTGAGAGTTGAGGCAAGGGTTCTTTAATTCATTGTATATCAGCCAAGACACTCTCTATACTAGACCTCTAGATTCCCTAATCTGTAAAACCAAGGGATTAGACTTGATCATCTTTTAAGATTCCTTTCAATTCTGACATTTTTGTTCTTAAAAAGTCACCTACTGGGAGAGGAGGGAGTGTAGAAGCTTTAGCCCTCTCTAATCTCATTCAGATGAGTCATTTATCTCACTGGCTAAGGGGGTACCTGCTAATCCTTTCCACCTCCTTTGCGACTGGTTTTCTTTGAACCTATAGGCAAGTTCAGACTTGAACACCAAGCTTCTCAAAGGAGGGTCTGGATTGGATGGATTGCTGTCCACATTTGCCCTACCTTCTGTATAATCAAGGTCTTTAAAGCCCCAGACCTTACTTGTAGCCTTCCTTCCTCCCTCCGTCCCGCCCTCCTTCCTTTCCTTCCCTCACCTTCCTTCCTTCCTTCCTTCCTTCCTTCCTTCCTTCCTTCCTTCCTTCCT
>NW_025391775.1:0-14761 GCF_016433145.1 Gracilinanus agilis | reverse complement strand
ACAAATAAAACTGGATCTCAACAATTGGAAAGCCATTAATTGTTCATGGGTAGGACAAGCTAACATAATAAAAATGACCATTCTACCCAAATTAATTTACCTATTTAGCGCCATACCTATCAAATTACAAAAATACTTCTTTACTGAATTAGGAAAAACTATAACAAATTTCATTTGGAATAACAAAAGATCAAGAATATCAAGGGAAATAATGAAAAATAATGTGAAGGAAGGGGGCCTAGCAGTACCAGATATTAAACTATACTATAAAGCAGCAGTCATTAAAACAATATGGTACTGGCTAAGAGATAGAAGGGAGGATCAGTGGAATAGACTTGGGGTTAATGATGTCAGCAAGACAGTGTATGATAAACCCAAAAAGCCCAACTTTTGGGACATGAATCCGCTATTTGACAAAAACTGCTGGGAAATTTGGAAAACAATATGGGAGAGATTAGGTTTAGATCAACATCTCACACCCTACACCAAGAAAAATTTAGAATGGGTAAATTACTTGAATATAAAGAGGGAAACTATAAATAAGTTAAGTGAATACAGAATAGTATACTTGTCAGACCTCTGAGAAAGGAAAGATTTTAAAACCAAGCAAGAGTTAGAGAAAATTACAAAATGTAAATTAAATGGTTTTGATTATATTAAACTAAAAATCTTTTGTACAAAGAAAAACAATGTAGTCAAAGTCAGAAAAGAAACAACAAATTGGGAAAAAATCTTTATAACAAAAAACTCTGACAGTGGTCTAATTACTCAAATATACAAGGAGTTAAATCAATTGTATAAAAAAAAATCAAGCCATTCCCCAATTGATAAATGGGCAAGGGACATGAATAGGCAATTTTCAGGTAAAAAAAAATCAAAAGTATCAATAAGCACATGAGAAAGTGTTCTAAATCTCTAATAATTAGAGAAATGCAAATCAAAACAACTCTAAGGTATCACCTCACACCTAGCAGATTGGCTAAAATGAAAGAAGGGGAGAGTAATGAGTGCTGGAGGGGATGTGGCCAAATTGGGACATTAATGCCTTGCTGGTGGAGTTGTGAACTGACCCAACCATTCTGGCTGGCAATTTGGAACTATGCTCAAAGGGCTATAAAAAATGCCTGCCCTTTGATCCAGCCATACCCTTGTTGGATTTGTACCCCAAAGAGATCATAAATGAAACAGACTTGTACAAAAATATTTATAGCTGTGCTTTTTGTGGTGGCAAAAAACTGGAAAAGGAGGGTATGCCCTTCAATTGGGGAATGGCTGAACAATTTATGGTATATGCTGGTGATGGAATACTATTGTTTAAATGAAATTAACTCTAGCCCATTCATAGTCAAAAATCTACTTACCCTAGGCATCTAATTATATCATCCCCACCTCCCTCAGGGGGAGTAGAGATAGTTAATCACATGTGACAATAAGTATCAATTCAAGAACAAGGGACTGCCCTTTGTGCAGTCCAAATCAGTGTAGAGGCTGCCATTGGTCCACTTGAATTAGAGGTGGCCCACAGGAAATGCGGAGAAATGCTATCTCTTTAAAATATGTGGGTTACAACCTGGTAAAGTTAGTTCAGTGAGTTCAGGAGTGGAAGGAGTTCAGGAGTTCTGGCTTTGGACTTGGGGCTGAAGGTGCTCGGCTGAGACCTCAGAATGCTTCTACTCTGAATTGTCACGTGGGTAAGTTAGGCTGACTTCATACCTTGGTGTTTCCAAACTCTACCTTGTAAGAATTAAAATTTAGTTATTATAGCTATATATATTAAAAATATGTGGCCGCCAGGAATCAACAATTAGGTTGATTCTGTAATTAAATCAGACCCAAGTCAGCATCGGGTTGAAGAATTTATTTACAATCAGGTAGGTAAAGTAGGGATAAAGAGAAAAGGGAGGTTAGAAGTCTAAATAAATGAAGCTGTAAGCCACAGGGCCCAACAGCCAGATAGGCAGAGTTTAGTATTGGCCCAGCTAGGTCAAGAAAGCCAGCCTAACTTACCCACGTGACAATACAGAGTGTAAGCTGTCTGTGGTCTCAGGAGATGCTTCTTCTTCCAGTTCCAGACGGCAACTCCCCCACAGGAAGTTCACTCACTTACTTAAAGAGATCATGTCTTTCATCACTTCCTGTGGTCCACCTCTAATTCAAATGGACAAATGGTAGTTTCTACATTGATTTGGACTGCCCAAAGGGCCGTCCCTTATTCTTGATTTGTTACTTATTGTCACGTGTGGGTAACTCGTCTCCCCTCCCCACTAAGGGAGGTTAGGGTGACATCATTAGCACGCCTGGGTTGAGTAGATTTTTGACTATTAATGGGCTGGAACTAATTCTATTTACACAATCCCCCCTGATGATCATATTGGGTGCCTAGTCACCCCAAGTGATCATGTTACACAACATCTTCTACCACAAAGGTCCTTCTAACTACAATAGTTAGAGATAAGAGGGAAATGGAAAAGAGAGAAAGCAAAACCAATGTTTTGCTAAGCGCGTTGACAAGAAACCAATTGGGGCAGTCCCCAATCTGCATATCATGTACAATTAAAGTAGCTGTTCAAACCCATCAGTCCATTCATTAGTACCCAAAGTTCATTCTGGATCACTTGATGCAACAAAACCCCATCAGTTCAATCAATTGCAACCCAAAGTTCATTCTGGATCTCTTGATTAAACGTAGGTTCTTCAGGCATCTCTCTGCAAGCAGTTCATTCTCTGGATTAAGGAATCAGCAAGTTTCTTTCCCTGAGAATTTTCTCAAACAAAACCAAAAATGAAATCTTGGATATAATAAAAATACAATTAATCTTGGATTTTATAAAATACAATCCCCCCTGACGTGGGTATTTAGAAAGAAATACCCAGATCAGCTCAATATATACAATTGAGTCATGGGGTTGTATGAGTCAATTCAAAAGGAAAAAAGAAAGAAAAAATATAAAATCAATAGAAGAAAATTGAAGCTTTTGGAAAAAAAGGCATTAAAATCAAAATCAAATATCAAAAGTTATGTACATAAAAATTTTTTGAAGAAAACAAAATAAAATTATAACAGGCCCTTGTATTAGGGTCTAATCAATTATAATTTCCATCCTACTAGTCTGTAGGATACAATGCAGTAATACTGCACTTACCCATTTGCAGCTAAGACTACAGGAAGTTGCCATTCTATAAGAGAGAAAAAAGGACCAGATTTATATGCAAGGAAAGCGTCTGTCATTCCCTTTACTTTCAGGAGTATATGGTTGAGCCAGATAATAGCCAACCTGTGGTACCTGACTGGCAGTGTAGTTCGGAGAGTCCTACGTCTAAACATATGTTAAGCGTCACAGCTTCGATTCTTACACTGAGTTCAAGTCCTCAGTGTTGGCGTGGGAGTACCTCAATCCCACCTGTATATGTATGATCTCTTTAACCTTGTGCTCCTTGGCACTGTGCAGATGTTCTCATAAATCCCATTGGATTTGTCGGTCGGTCTTCATGACCTTGTGCTTTCCTTAGCACCATTAATGGCTCATGTGTTCCCTTTTCCTGGAATTAGACAGAAGCATTAATCACAGTCCCATAACATTTAACAATGTATGGCAACTTCTTGGAGTCTAAACCTTGTGAGTAAGCAGTAATATTACAGCAATTATATATATATTAAAATTATAGCATTGCAAAAAATAATGAAAAAATTAAGTGATTATATGTACTCAAGTACAAGAAATGAGAAAAAAGACAAAAAATATCAATTATTCTATTAAAAGATATTAGGAAATCAATAAGAAATTTAAAAATAAAATCAGGGAAAGAATCAAGACAAACCAATGATTCCATGAGTCCATGAACTGTTATCTCCAATGCAGGTAACAGGAAACAGTCAATCAGGTTCAATAGAAGATGCCCTCTTTACATGTGAGCAATGAATCCAAGAGTCCTTTTCTCTGATCTTTATAGCTGTTGGGGTGGTTATTAAAATTTCAAACGGGCCATCCCACGAAGGCTGGGTTGCCCCAGTGCGCTGGAAGTTCTTTATATACACTTTGTCTCCTGGATTCAGGTCGTGAAGTGAAAAGTCTATTGGTCCTGCTTGTACTGCAGTTCCAGATTCATGGAGTTCACGCAGTCTGTGTTGCAATTCCTGTATATAGGAAGCAATAGAAGTATCTCCTCCTAATAGTGATGTATATGCAGGAGAAAAAGGTTTAGCCTGTATAGGAGGATGTCCAAAAAGCATCTCATATGGTGAGACGTGTAGATCTCCCCTAGGTCTGCTTCTAAGATAAAATAGAGCTAGAGGGAGAATTTCAGGCCATTTTAGATGTGTCTCAGTACATAATTTGCCAATCATGGTTTTAAGTTCTCTGTTCATCCGTTCAACTTGGCCTGAGCTCTGGGGGTGATATGGTACATGGAATTTTGGAGTTATCCCCAGGCATGAATATATTTCAGATAAAACTGAATCAGTAAAGTGACTCCCTCTGTCCGAGTCAATACGTGCGGGCAGACCAAAACAAGGAATAATTTCTTTTAAAAGCACCTTGGCAACAAAGGCTGACATGGCTCGGGCAGTAGGAAATGCTTCCGGCCACCTGGTCAGTTGATCCACTATGACCAGACAGAATTTATATTGTCCAGCCTTTGGCATTGTTATGAAATCAATTTGTAGGTGCTCAAAAGGTGTGTAAGCCAATGGATGCCCACCAAAAGCCTTTCCACGAAAAGCGTGTTGGTTATATGCTTGGCAAGTAGGGCAAGCTGCACACACTTTAGAGGCTATAGTGGTTATGCCAGGAGCTATCCATACTCTCTTAACAGAGTCCACGATGCCCTGGGTACCAAAATGACCATTTTTATGAATAGATTGGCAAATTTGGCGATAAAAGTGTCTAGGGAGCAGGGGTTTTCCTTCAGAGGACACCCATACTCCATTTATCTGTTTGGCTTTAAATTTCTGCTTCCATTTTGTTACTTCCTTCTCATCATAGGAAAGTGATAAATTTAAGTCATCAGTGGTTGTTAATGTTAAAATTAATTCAGGCCCTTCTATTGCTGCTAGCTTTGCAGCAATATCTGCCCAATTATTTCCCTTAGAGACAGGGTCAGTGCCACCTGTATGAGCAGAGCAGTGAACTACAGCTAGGGCTTTAGGTAGCTGGAGAGCAGAAAGAACTTCATTAATAATTTTTGCATTAGCTATAGATTTTCCAGCTGAGGCTAAAAATCCTCTCTGGAGCCATAACATACCCACTGCATGACATATTCCAAATGCATATCGAGAATCTATATAAATTGTAGCCTTTTTATCTTCGGCAATTATACATGCATGTTTTAGAGCTATGAGTTCTGCGGCTTGAGCACTTAGATTTGAGGGCAGTGAAGCTGACCATACAGTGTTAAATTCTGTAACTACAGCAGCTCCAGTGTAGCGTATGCCATCCCTCATAAATGAAGAGCCATCAGTAAATAAAACTAGATCAGGATTCTCTAAAGGAGTGTCCAGGAGATCGTCTCTCAAGGCTTTTCAGCCATGGACACTAGTGTTTCACAATTATGTAAAGGTTCTTCTGAAACTGGTAAATCTGGAAGTAAGGTGGCTGGGTTAAGGGTTGTGCAACGTTTTAAAGTAATATTTTCATTATTTAGCAAGGTTATTTCATACCTTGTAATTCTCTGATCAGAAAATGCCTGTGTTCTATGTCTTAGCAGTAATGCTTCCACTTCATGTGGGCACATAATTGTTAATGGGCATCCCAATACTAGATCAACAGTTTTTGTCACTAACAGAGCTATGGCAGCTACACCTCTAAGGCATGGTGGTGCACCTGCAGCTATAGGGTCTAGCTGAGCTGAATAATAAGCAATTGGACACTGGTATGGTCCCAAAGTTTGGGTTAAAACACCTGAAGCTACTCCTCTACGCTCATGTACATATAAAGTAAATGGTTTGTTATAATCTGGGATGCCTAGAGCAGGAGCAGACAGAATAACTTGTTTTAAATTCGATAGAGCTAACTTGTGTTCTGGCTCTAATTTAAGTGGTTCAGGGACTGAATCTTTTGTTAATGCTATAAGGGGTTTAGTAATTTCCCCATAGCAAGGGATCCATTGTCTGCAGAAACCTGTTGCTCCTAGGATTGCTCTTAAGTGTTTTTTAGTGGTAGGATTGCTCAATTTTTGAATATTTTCAATGCGCTTAGGGGATATATGTCGTGCACCAGCTGTCAAGATGAACCCCAAATATTCTACTCTGGGGAGACACCACTGCACTTTTTCTTTTGCTATTTTATGTCCTCTTTTATGTAACTCTAAAAGAAGATGTTTACTATCTTCCTGGCATGTTTCAGCATCAGGTGAAGCCAGGAGCAAGTCATCTACATATTTAATCAATTTACTATTTTTAAATATTATATTTTCTGTATCTTGGCTCAAAATATGTGCAAAAATACACGGGCTCTCACAGAATCCTTGGGGAAGACGCCCCCAAGACCACTGAGAATTATTCCAGGTAAAGCCAAATATATGTCTGGAATTCTCATGAATAGGAATTGAGAAAAAGGCTGAGCACAGGTCCACGACCGTAAAGTAAGTGGCTGTGCTGGGAATAGAAGAAATAATTGTGTTTGGGTTTGAAACCACTTGGTGTCTCTTTATAACATGATTGTTTATAGCCCTTAGATCCTGAACAAATCTATATTGGGGTTTTCCATCTGGGCCTAATTTCGGCTTTTTGACAGGTAAAATAGGTGTATTATATTCTGACTTGCACGGGATTATTATTCCTTGCTCGATTAGTGAATTTATCACTGGGGTAATTCCCTCAATGGCTTCTTTTGATAAGGGGTACTGAGGAATGGAGGGAGCTGGCCCTCCTTTTGTTCTAATCTGAACAGGTACAGCTGATTTAAGTAGGCCTACATCAGTAGAAGATGTAGCCCATAGAGACTCTGGAATATCATCTGGGATTTTAAGAATGGGAGGCTCTTTTACTTCCTGCTCTTCTGAAAGAAGTACAGGGAGTAGGTTTAAAGAGTCCTCTGGCAATTCCAGTGACATAGAACCATCTGGATTACAAATTATTGTGGCTTTAAGTTTACATAATAGATCGCTTCCCAGTAAATTTGTGGGGGATCCAGGCATTAAAAGAAAGGAATGTTCTATTGATAAAGGTCCAAGGCTTACCATACGAGGAGAAAGTTCTGGGACCTTTTGAGATGTCCCTGATACCCCTACTACGTTTAGAGAGCCAATAGAATTACAGTTTACATCTGGTTTGCTCACGCCTGGGTTGAGTAGATTTTTGACTATTAATGGGCTGGAACTAATTCTATTTACACAGCCTTAAGTAGGCTTATAGCCTCTCTGATTCCTAAAGTCTTGTGGCTTGTAACCTAGTTTAATTAGCCTTTTAAGTCTCTCTCTCTCTGTCCAGGCCTCTCCAGGCCTGGACTGGCCTCTTCCTCTCTCTATTTACCTACCTTTTACCTTCTTAATTGTAATAAACTACCTTAAACTGGATGCTGACTTGGGTCTATTTTAACTATGGAATCAATCTGATTGATTCCTGGCGGCCATATTTTAAATAAATATCTATAAATATCTAAAATCTCCCTCTTACACTATTGTGCTCAAAGGAATAATAAACTGGAGGAGTTCCAGGTGAACTGGAAAGACCTCCAGGAACTGATGCAGAGAGAAAAGAGCAGAGCCAGAAGAACATTGTACACAGAGACTGATATACTATGGTAAAATCGAATGTAGTAGACTTTGGTACCAGCAGAAATGCAATGACACAAGACAGCTCTGAGGGATTTATGGTAAAGAACACTACCCACATTCAGAGGAAGGACTGTAGGAGAGGAAGCATATAAGAAAAACAACTGCTTGAACGCATGGGTTGGGGCGGACATGATTGGGGATGTAGACTCGAAACTACCACACCAATGCAACTATCAACAATTTGGAAATAGGTCTTGATCAATGACACATGATAAAACTAGTGAAAATGTGCATCGCCATGGGTGGTGGGGGGTGCGGGGGGTGAAGGGGAAAGTAGGAGCATGAATCATGAAACCATGTTAAAAACAAATATTAATAAATGTTTAAAAAAGCAAACAAAAAATACATATAAAAATAAATATGTAGATATAAATATAAATAATTTGCACTGTAAGCATAATCATTTAGTTGTTGTATACTCTAGGATGCCTAGAAAACAAAGAATAAATGGTTTTTGAAGTGCTATTTTTTTCTGTGTGAAGATGGGATTAACTCTTCCCTACCCATTTTTAGATTTAATCACCTGAAGCGAATACACCAGAAGCAAATACACTTAACTATGTGCAGCTCTGTGACCCATGTGTGTGATAGTGGGTGAAGAATCAAAATCAACTGACTGTCCCTTGGGCAGTCCTAAGGAATACTTTAGCTATAATTAGTCCTGGTAAAGTGGAAGGAAGGCACAGGAAGTGACAAAAGGAAGGATCTTTAAAAGTGGCAAGAACTTCCTCTGACCAGGTCTTTCACCTTCAAACCTGACCTTGAAGGAGCTCCAGCTGGGGATCTCAGACTGCTCTTATATTTTCCTTTAGGACTACCACATAAGTAAGTGTAAAAGACCAACTCCCTTTCCTGGCTTATTCTGAGGGGTTCTAGCTTCTGGAGAGGCTCCTTGTCTTGGAGGAGGCCTCATGGCTAAAACTGTTGTTTAATCTACCTCTGGGCCCCTTTGCTGAGGTCTATGACGCTCTGCCTGGTTGCGACAGGGCTGGAGTAATTAACTACTCTCTCTCTGATTTCCTTACTTTCACTCTTTCTCCTTTTGTGAATATACTACCATAAAAAGTAATTCTGACTTCAGTAATAATTTCTGGTGACCACATTTCTCATATATTTAGCCCAACCCTTTAATTTTTATCCCTTACATCTGGAAATGAATATAAAAATTAATTACCAATGATACTAATTTGGGAATCTTACCTAAATCTTACTTTAATGACAATCAGCAATCAGATCTCTGATGGGATGGCAGAAATAGGTTATTTTCTATCAACGATGACTTTAAAGAGTTAGATGCTTTGAAATTTTCAGGTCCTGATAACTTATATCCCAGGGAACTTAAGAAATTGACTGAACTAATTACAGACCCACTAAACATTATTTATGAGCTCTTAGAGGATCTAGTGTCTAGAAGAGTAATAACTCATTACCATTTTTAATAGGAAAAGGATAGTCCTAAAAGTAATAAACCAATCACCTATACTGTGCATGAATAGACATGATGAAATGATCAAATTATCCATCTACAAACTCTGAGCTCTGATTGTGACTGGAGAAAAAAACTGAGCCAACAATGAAGTGCATTTCAGAATAAAAATCTTATAGATGAGAAAAATCAATGAACAATGAATGTTTTGTTTTATTAGGGCTCTTGATTCTGAGCCACAAGTCAAGCTCATAAAGAATTTATACATGAAGGAGATGTCCAGAGGTGTTAGCAATGGATTCTTATTTCTAGACCCTTCTAATTCCACTTCTTTTTATTCCAGTAGTGTTAGTACCTAGGAGAGGCTGAAGTCTACAAACCCAAAATAGAACCTATTTATTCATATGTAGAAGACTGGCTGAACATGGAGAAAGCCATACTAATGTGGTCTTAATGGAAGAGTAAAATTAGTGACTTTTAACAAGGAACTTCCACTATGAAAATGGACAAGGTGACTAACATCCCAGTTTTTATTTATTATGATGAAACTAGAATCACATTATCATAGATTCATATAAGTGTTCTACTAAAGGTCTAACCAAATATCTTGTGGTAATGTGGAGGTAGGACAGCTAAGCGGTACAGTAGTAAACTGCTGGATCTGACATCAGGAACCTGAGGTCAAATCTGGCCTTAATTTTACTGGCTCTGTGACCCTGGGCCAGCCACTTAACCCTGTTTGGCTCAGATCCTCATCTGTAAAATGAGCTAGAAAAGGAAATGGCAAACTACTCTAGTAGCTTTGCCAAGAAAACCCCAAATGAAATCATGAAGATTCAGGCATGACTAAAACCACTGAATGCACAATATGGCGGTGCCTCAGTGTCCTTGAAGGTTATACCAGTGGATCCAAACTCCAAAAGATCCTACCAAACAAGAAAGACTTCAAGTATACCTAACAGTATCTAACTAGGTCCAATGATTAGCCTACCTACGTTCAGAGAGTTTCATTATCAGAAACTTGACCACTAGGTGATGATTTCTTTTTTTTCCCATGACATCTTCTATTAAGATGTGGAGTGATGGTCTGTGTTGATAGAAGGAGTGACCACTTCGGCGAAATCACATATCTCTGTAATATTAAGGTATGAACCTAGAATAATACCGTGGTGTTATTATTAAAAGAGTTTTAGTCTTGCAGATTCCCTGAAAAAGTCTTGGTGACCCCAGACCACACTTTGAGAACTGTTGGGCTAGATCATTGGGCTAAATCTAATAAAATGAATTCAGTAGAGATAAAAATAAAATATTACATCTGAGTTCAAAAAATCAGCTTTATAAGCACAAGATAGGGGAGCAGTGTGATGGTTGGAAAGAGTTTACCTGAAAAAACTCTGGAAGTTTGAATGAACTTCTAGTTTAATATAATTCAGCAATGCAATGCAAAGGACAAAAGATTTTATGTAACATTGAGCTACACTGAGAGATAGAATTTACAAGATTGGGAAGATGGTCTTACTGTATTCCATCAGGGTCAAAGCACATCTAGATGCCACAGTTTTAAAAGAGTACAAATGAACCAGAGCATCAAGAGGAGGAAAATCAAGGAAGTGATGGGCCTTGAGTCCATGTCATATGAAGATCAGTAGCAGGAACTGGGGATGCTTAGCCTGTAGACGAGATGTCTCAGGGAGGACATGATAGCCTTGTTTAAGTTCATAGGTCCCTTATATCTAAAGGGGGTGCATTCTAACATCTACCACAGATGGATGAACCACAGATATAAATGAACTCCTGTTGACCCCATATATAACATGATTTTTCTTGTACATATGTAAAGTTTAATTGATAAATTAATATCTTCAAAACCCCCAATGGATGCCTGAAATTGCTGATATTCTCACTTTAACTTTTAACACTTATGATAACTTTACTGTATAGTACTGTACTCTCTTTCCTGGCTCTTTCTTCTCAGTTTGGAGCTCCACAGCCTCCCACCCCAACAAAAGAATAAACCTAAAATAAAACATTCCAGTGAAAGTAAAAGAACTAACACTTGGAAAGATTGCAGCCACAGGCAGACTGCACTCTTCCCACTTGGCCTTCCACCCAAGTGTCTGTTTTCTATCTGTCCACACCAGTCCCAGCTTCCACATGACCTTGAGCCATATGCTAGCCCTCTCCCTCTTCCAGCAGCAGCCCTCTATCGGTCTCCCTTCTTCCCATGGAATGGCTGCAGCTAATTGAAACCCAGGCAAATCAAAATTGTGGATAAGGGGGGACGACTACTGTATTTGAAAGGTCATGAAATGAAAATATATAAAAGAGTGATTAGATTTATTTTGTCTGACCTCCTGGGCTAGAATCAAGAACAACAAGGGGACATCTCAAGGTGGCTAATTTCATATAAGAAAAATACTTTCTAATAATTAGAGCTGTTCAAAAATGGAATAGACTACCTGAGTGGGTAGTGAGTTACCTCTCACTGGAAGTCTTCAGGCATAAGCCGGCTGGCTACTTTTCATGTATATTAGAGTATTCTTTTTAGGCATGAGATGTACTAGAGGACCACTAATGGTGCATTCTTACACAAATTTTGTGAAACTGAGACAAATAAACTGTTGTGTTGACTTTTGAGAAATATTTCTCCCAGTATTCTCCAATCCCAATTTAATTGATATATTGAACATTAATCAAATTCTAGACATCTTTGCTTACTTTTATTTTGGCTAAGCATATTCAGTTGGTCTGATGTTAAATAGTATATACAACTTATCTGTTAATATTTTTAAATATTCATTTCTACTCTGTCTTAAAGTAGGAAGATAACTTTATGGTCAAGTCTAAACAGGCAAAATTCCACATGGAGAAAGATAAAATCAGGTTTTGATTTCTTAAAGTCAAAACCAGACTAATCTAATAAAATATTTTAGCAAAGCCCGTGATTTGTACCATTTGTACCAAAGCCTAGATTTGTACCATTACAATAAGGAGATTTTTCCAAAAGAAAAATCCACTAGTATACAATATAGTTGTGTCCACTAGCATACATGCAGCCAGGTTGTGAAAACAGGCATCATTCCTGAAAGTGTCTCCTGCTAGTGGTAGACCTGTCTAACTGATAACTTTCAGGTGTTCGTAATTCCATACTCAGCTAAAAAATTTTTTTAAATGTTTTCAGCACCTACTTAGCCAAAATTGAAAATGGAGTCTGGATGTAGACAAAATGTTCTACCTGGTATTTTAAACAAGAACAGCTATTGGTAAGCAAGTGGCCCGATGGATAGAGCCCTGAGCTTAATGTGCGGAAGTTCTAAAATTAAATTAAAAAATTTAATTTTAAAAAATTAAAAAATTAAAAATCCATGTCAGGCACTTAACTAGCTGTGTGACTCCTGAGCAAGTCACTTAACCACTATATGATTTAGTTACCTCATTTGTAAAATGGGAATAATGACAGCATTCATCTCCTGTTGTGAGGCAGAGTTACACAAAGTTGTCAGCTTTTCTCTTCCAGAGTTATCAAAGTCAAGACAAAAAATCAGGATGACTAACGATAGCCCAGGATGCCATGGATGACCATGGCATTTTCAATGCTGACCAAGCTATCAGCACTCCTCAGTGCCTGCTCTGACCATCTTCATAGCCATGTCATCCACCCATTCCACTGGGAGAAATCTTCACAAGCTTGGAACAGACATCGCCCCACATCACTGATGGGTTTGAGACCTGTCAGTTACCATCAACCTGGTTTAGCCAGTCTGTCAAGACGGTTTCACCAGCTACAGGAGCTACAGATAATGGGAACTATCTGGATACCAAAGATGGATGAGCAGCCCTTAAAAAGGACTGGACAAATTCTCACACCAGAAGTGCAAGTCCTAACCTGAACAGCCACACACTGCCACCTACCTCCTAGGGCTATTGTGAAGATTAAATCAGCTATTTATAAAGCACTTAACACAGTGTTTAGCATAAAACAGGAACTTAGATACTTATTTCCTCCCTTGGAAATGGACCTCCTGGTCAACTCAGTAAGTTACAAGAATTTGATCAACTCTACTTTTGCATTATACTACCTCCTCCTTTTTCTCCTCTTTATTGTTTTCTAAGTACAGAACAGTAAGACATCTCAAATTTTAATATTTCTGGGTGCAGTTAATAATAATGAGATATAATGTATTCATGATAATTTTTCCATTTCCTTTTAAAAAGTGATTTTCCCAAAGATTTATCTTCTCAATCTGAATATTTTTATATCTTGAAAGTTCATTTTTTTTCTTCTGGAAACATTTCATCATTTTTCAAGAGTATTCAAAAAAGAAAAATGAAGTTTAGTTTGCAGAATTTTTTTTGCCTCCCCTGGTACCTAGCTTTGGTAAATGCTGCTGAATGAATGAACAAACTTTCTAGGAAAATATCTATTCTATCAAATGAAGCATGTCTATAATGCCTAGAGTTTTTACCACTGAAAACCTTGAGTCAGGAAAAAGTTGCAAACACATTTGATAAGCTGTTTGCATTTGAAGGTTTTGTTCTAATTTGCTGAACAATCAAGAGAATTGAAATAGAGTGTTGTAAAAACAAGCATTTTTTTTTTGGCCAATTCCCAAACACGATGCATGTTTAATGTGCCTGATTCTTCATATCAGCTATATGAGGAAGAAAATGACCCAGACAAGTTTTTCCAGTAGAAAATAGAAGCCATTTTACACTAATTGGCTTGGGGAAATTTTTGTTCTTGCTTATTTTTGGTGAATTTATAGAATTGTTTAGAAAAAAAAGTCTCAGCTGTTAATTGAAAGGAGGACACAATTAGGCTGTTTTATAGGTACCAACTAGTGACAGCTGGTGGTGACATATCTGGCTGGCTGGTTTCCTGGCTTGATGAGCTTAAGCCCATTTCTTCCATTTTTCTGTTTACAATCTTTATGAAGTGTCTTGGGTATCTAAAGCATTGCCTAATTCAACCTCCTTATTTTAGAGGATGAAGAAGAAAGGTTATGTTCACCACCTCAGGTTACTGAGGTGATTAGACAATAGCTTCAGTTCTAGCTGTTGCACTTCAATGCCACCTAGAAAGGTGAAGCCTCTGAGAAGTGCCTGTTGCTCTTTGTTACCCATTCCCATATGACAAAGGAAAGCCAAAAGGGCAAAAACTGTGAGTTGGAGAGTCAACAAGCATTATTTAAGTACCCATTATGTGTCAGGCACTATGCTAAATGCTGGAGGTACAAATAAAGGCAAAAGCCCTCAGCCAATGGAGGAGACAACCTATAAACTTAATTTGTATAAATTTGTATAAATTCAACTATGGCCTAAGATAGATATCATAGTGTCTTATGGTAAGGACATTTGCAAAGTGAAGAAACTTTGTATAAATTCAATTATGGCCTAAGATAAACATCATAGTATCTTATGGTAAGGACGTTTGCAAAATGAAGAAACTATATCAAATTTAACTCCTTTTTTTAAAAGAGCCTTTTATCCTTCAGACTTTGAAAACTAAAATACATCTCTAGCTGAGGATTCAGTGGAATAAAGACAAGGTAAATCCTGATA